>NW_022474801.1:0-31330 GCF_009176365.1 Aspergillus alliaceus
CATACTATCTTGACCCGGCCCAAACCCAACAGGCTGGGTTGCAAAACCTGAAAAACCCGGCCCAACCCGCGGGCCTAACAAGTCTAATTGCGCCCATCCTCCCTTCACAGACATCGCACTAGCCTTAGGAAGACTCAATTGGTGGAATACAATACCGCTAATTCAGGACCGTGGAGAGAGCAACGCGTTTAACTGGAAAAGGCAGGACACGCCTCTAGGTACCTCAGGCAAGGTTCGGCCTAGGTCCTGACATAGCTCTCCTTAACATGATAGGGGTATATGACAACACTGCTCATAAAAGGTTTCTACATGACCTTTACAGGAAGAGACTTGGCAAGATAATTCTATAGGTCAGGGTATTCTTGTCTAACTGATCCACACGGATCTGTATGCTAGAGAGTATAGCCGAAAGGGTCCCAATACCAATAGAGTTTCCATAAGGAAGCCCTCTCTTACTGATTCTCTATCTATTCTACAACGCGGGCTTAATCAAGTCATGCATGGAATAAGAAACAAGGAAAAGCACAGCTGAGAACCTGAAGCAGACAGTAGTCTATAGCTGGGTCAATAATATCAGCTGTATGGCTGCAGGCCTGTCTGAGCAGGAAAGAGTGGTCAAGATTTAGATAGCCTGTTACAGAGCCCAGGACTGGGCTATAAAGCATGCATTGGTGTTTACACCAGTTAAACATACTACTATACTTTATTATGATCTCTAAATAGATATATAGCCGCAATTGACGCCTTTATCTCTGGACAAAGGGATTACAATGCCTGCCTTCCAGGAAGCAGAACACTACCTAGGATTCTGGCTAGACCCGGAACTCTCGTTTGCCACACACCTGGCTAGGGCTGTTGCCAAAGCCGGGACTAGCCTTGTAGCCCTACACAGCTTGGCTGGATCAACATGGGGGGTCTCAACCATGGCTATGAGAAGGATCTACCAGGCAGTAGTTATCCCACAGATGCTCTACAGGGCAGCCTCGTGGTATCAAGCGAACATGCTAGCAAAAGAATACAACTAGATTATCTGACAGTTTGCCTCCGTCCATAAAAGAGCCACAGCCCTGATCAGCAGGGTATTCTGCATAACAGCGGTAGAGGCTCTCAATATAGAGCTTTATCTTATATCGATGAAACACTAAATTAAATAGGTGGTCTGGAAGGCAGCCATTAGAGTGTGTACTGGACCAGTCCATGCTATACCAAGGAGTGCGGTGATACCGTGTACCGGGGAAGAGATCAGGCAAGGGGGAATAACCCCCATAGAGGCGTAGAGAGCCACCAAGGGGATATATGTATTTTCAGACAGTCAGGCGGGGCTCAAAGCCCTAATTAACCCTTGTATGGTCTCAGGGCAGGTTTTTCTCAAGGCTTGTCTTGAGCTTGAGGGGTGGTGCCGGAAGGCGGGATTCCATATGGTCTTCCACTGGATTCCGGCCCATATTGGCATTGATGGCAACGAGACGAGTTGGCAAAAGCCGCTGCAGTAAGGAAGCCCTTACTAGAAGAGACGAAGCAGATAGTCAGACTGGGAGCAGCAGCAAAAAGAGTTATCAGGGAACGGTCGAAGATAGACTAAATGCAGATATGCAAGAAGGAGAAGACTAGTTATCCAACAACCAGGCTAGCCAAACCACAAGCATTTTTACCTGCATCTTCTGATATGGATTTTTAGGGGAGGATTAGAAATTGAAGCATCCTAGGCGGTGCAGGAAGTGGCAACTACATTATTCACTGTTGATCAGATCCTACAACACAAAATCCGACAGTTCTTGTATGATAGAATTCTTTCTTTTTCTTTTTCTCTTCCTTCTCTATGTTCGATGTTTCGTTAGATCACCACATTAGATATCAATGTGAATAGGATCATCACAATGCTGTAGAGCATGTCTTTCTTCAACAACTTCTACCATATTGTCACCATAGTAATATCCATAGATAAGATGACCATGTACTCATGCACCAGTTACAGTGTTCTCGTCCATATTATGGTTGCGTACTCAGTCACCACATTTTGCGAGACTTTTGGAATATGTGAATCCCTTGTGCAGGTGTGACAATCATTATCAGTTTGAGATATGTAAGTTCATAATCCAATAAAATCCTCCCTAACATTAGTATTGACAGTTTCCATTGTTCCTCACTCAGACTGTGCTCCTACTGCTTAAACGCCTATTTTACGTATTGTAGGCTTAAAGTTGATTATCAAAAAGATGTGTAATTTATGAGCAATTTATGGTACCAGCATCTTTTCAGGATTGGTAGAAGCACTTGTTTATCTTCAATGACTGATCCGAGTAGCATTAGCATAGACCTCACAACACTCCCGGGAGCACAGCAATACCCGGTTCTCACACTTTAATTATTGTGATTCCATTCTGAAATGGAGCATTAATACTGTTCTATTGGCTAAACTGGACAGATCAGGGTAGCCAACTCATGGTTAATATTTGCTTCTAGAGGGTCTACCGTCGAAGGGCAAAAGCTAAAAATCCCGACCCCACTATGTTGATGTTGTGATTTCGGGCGAAGAAAGGAAGAATGAGGCTGCATCAGCTACACGTACGTAGCCTACTGAGGACCGGATGCCATTTGATATATACTCGATTCTATGGACGACTCTATCTCATTGGCTATGTCAACCGCTTACGCGTATTCAGCTTCCCGACAATTTACTGGTTGCCGCAGTACTATAGTGACATGTCACCTGTCATTTCAAAGTGTGGGATGTAACTTATATTCCGGTAGAAGCCCAGACTCTCATGCATTTGTGTAAGAGCCTAATAAGAATGGGATACCTAACCTATGCAAACCTTGGTGGGCGGTAGGGAATCAAACGCAGTAATATGAAGTTGGACTGTCCAATATCAGCAATTTTACAACCATCCAATATGTGGATCACGCAATAAGGCTTCCGTGAGACATGCAATTCTACAAATGTATACTGTACCTCATTATGGGCATTTTATCTAGGCTATGTCGTATCATACACGACATCAGTAGATCATGTGGTGTAACAGGAAGAGAAGATGATCAGCATGGAGTCATTTACGACATTGGTCAAACTATCATTCAGTAGCAAAAAGAGGCCATTACGATAGTTACATCTTTCAAACATATTTTACAATTAATAACTCACAGTTGCCCCAAGCCCATCTTTGGACTACGTGGCACCAGCACGGCCACACATTGCAGATGAAGGCAAGGTATGGTTTGCGTCGAAAATATGTACTAAGGTTTGGGTTTATGGTCATGAGGAAAAGCTAGAGCAGCCACTGATTGGACACCTAAATAGAGACCACTACGCATCGTTAAGCTTGGTGTGTGGGGATACCCTCTCCTAGTAGACTAGAGAATTGAATATTCTTTTGATCACGACTTTAAGTCACACGACATGGAGCAGGAACCCGTACCGGACAGGAATGGATACCAATGTTAATCTCCTTATCTAGTGAGCAAAAGTCAGTAACTTTACTACTATAAGATAGGCAAGTTTATATAATAAGTCTTTCGCCAGGATATATATCTTGTCTCATAATTTTCCTTTGGTTATCACCTTGATCTTTTTTTTACCTGATACTTATACTTTGTTATATTCTACCAAAACTGTCCCGTTATTAAAAAACAATGGGTGACTGTGTGTTTGCTGCATTTATTGAAGCAAAGAAGCGAAGTCTTTTTGAATATTTCCAGGAATACAACCAACCAGCGTATGGATTGGGAACAATGTCCTGCAATATTTATGATACGGCTTTGGTTTCGATGGTCACAAAAGTGGTCAATGGACAACGTATATGGGTGTTTCCAGATGCTTTTGAAGCTCTTTTGCGACTCCAGAATGATAACGGCAGCTGGAGTCATACCAAGTCGGAACTGGACTCTATTACATGCACATTGGCTTCTCTCCTTTCTCTGCAGCGACACGCAATGGATCATAACAATACCTAGACTCAGATGCTCAAGACTCGCATTTCAAAAGCAAAATATTTTCTAGAATCAGCACTGGGAAACTTGAATCACTTGCTTTCAACCAGCATATTACCCGTGGGCCTGGAGCTCTGGCTACCCAAGATCTTTGAGCTATTAAGCAAGGATAATGTGCATTTTAACTCTAATGCGAGCACACACTTAGCTGATATACGGTCCAGAAAGCTTGCCAAATTAGACTTACATGCCATTTCACGAGGCCCACAATCTTCCGTTATTCACTCTTTAGAGGGTTTAATTGGGAACATTGATTTCAAAATGCTGGGGCAACAAAGGATACTTGGCAGCATGCTAGCATCCCCGTCAGCAACAGCGGCTTATCTGATGCATAGCCCGTGGTGGGACAATGACTCAGAGGACTATATTCGTAATTCGATTGTTGCTGGAGCTGGAAAAGGATCAGGGCTTGTGGCTAGCGGATACCCAACAACAGTATTCGAATGGGCATGGGTGAGTCCATTACCAGTTAACCGATTTTACGAAGTATTAAGTTCTATTAGGTGTCCGTAAATCTTTTACGGTATGACATAGAAACGGGGGATAGATTGAAAGAAATAGGCAATCATATCGAGCACCATATCAAATCATATGGGCAGACGGGTTTCGGTAAGCTCTCTACAGCGGGGTTGTAAATCCTAGATCTAATACCCATCGCACAGTACTAGAGGCCTGTCCTGACGCTGATGATACCGCTAAAACCTTGACTGCTCTCGCGCTCCAGGGCACGCAACACTCCCCCGAAAAATTACTTGCTCAATTTGAATGAGAGGAATATTTTGTTACCTATCTTTACAAAGCATCTATTAGTGTAAGCACAAATGCCAATGTGCTGGCTGCCTTTCTATCCCTCACTGCTGGTAATCATTACCAGCCTCAAATTGAAAAATGTACCCGCTATCTTTGCAAGACCTGGTTTATGTCAGACAGACTGGTCAAAGACAAATGGGTAGGTCCAGCTCCAGCCACCGCCTTAACGCATCGAAAACTGATTGCTTAAGAATATCTCGCCTTATTATCCTACTCTGCTTACGTGTGAAGCATTAATGCTATATTTTGAGTCCTGGAAACAAGGGCACATTGCCGCATTGCCGGAGGAGCTTATGAGCTTTCAAATCCCAATTACCCTTTTCCAATCTCTCATTCGAACACTACTTACTCAAAATCAGGACGGGTCTTGGGGAAGCTCCAGTTCTGCTGAGGAGACTGCATATGCCGTCCTGATTCTGAAAAATGTGGCTTGTTTGAGCTTCACTGCGCTCATCTCGAGCGAGGTCCAATGTGCCATTGACAGAGGGCAACACTTCATCCTTAGCAAAAGTGAAAGATCAGGAATGGACGATCAGCTTTGGCTAGACAAGACGTTATATGCGATACCAACTGTCTCCGACTCTTATATCCAGGCTGCTATGAAAACATACAATCGTTTTGACGATTTGAAAAATATAATACGCGAACTTCTCAATTTGCCATATACAAGAATACACAAATTGACCGAATATTTTGAACAGCTGCCATCTGTGATGAAGGCATCTCGATGGGTTGTCCAAGCTTCGGTTATAGAGGCCTTCCTCTTTAAGTACAACCTACGAACACTGGATCATTCTTCGCAAAGAGCGGTGCTGGGGGAAAAATATCTAGATTATACAGCATTTTTTTGGGTTTTTGCAAATAATTCCAGAGCGGACCATCTCCTGAGCACGAGCAGAATCTACAACATGGTCGAATTTGCCGCCGGAATTTACCAAGAGGACCATTATATGGATACATGTCTCTTGGAGTTGCCAGATACTGCACTAAACATTATAGCGAATTTCGCTGATCGGGTTTGCAGTCAAAGAGATGGCTCGCAAACGGATAATGACAATAGATCTTTACCTGAACAAGATTCTGCGGATTTGACTGAGGAGATCAAGTTCAACATCAAGCAAGCCGAACAGCTTCTAGAAAGGTGGATGAAGTCTATTTTAAATAATTCGTGCATTGAGAATGCCAGCGAATATGACCGGCGCAATCTGCGAAAGGAACTGAAGGTTGCGGTTGCAGCTAATTTCCAGCAAGCGAAATCCAATATCCAGCTGAGGTGGTGATATATGCCTACCAAATCAGAGATTGTTCAAATCCAAACAGAAGACTTCTTTTATTCCTGGCTGCAACAGACTGCTATACACCATGCCATGAGTCCACTTAATTTTAAATATTTTATATGTCAGCTGGAGAACGGTAGAGATGTCTTTATTACCGCTAAAGAAAAGTATCTTGCTGAAGAGCTATCGAAACATATTGCTACCGAGAGTAGGCTTTGAAATGATTATGGAAGCCTCTCCCGGGATCATCTAGAGTCAAATCTCAATTCAGCGAATTTCCCTGAGTTTTGGTCTGCACCAACTCCAGAATCTGAAGATGACCTGAGAGTGCGCTTGCGCCAAATTGCGGAGTACGAGCAGAGCTGCACCCTGTTGTGCATGAATGCCTTGCAAGATAGCTTGGGGGGTCCTGACACTGGTGTAATCTCTGCCTACTTATCTGTGTTTTATCGCACATTCACTATTTATTTTGAGTCCTGCGTTAAATACTCTTTTGTTGCCGAAACTGCAACATGATTTGACACATTGACATGGTTTCAATACAAAAAGCATGGTGAGAAATAACGCTTAGATATAGCGTGAATAGCAATTTTACTTCACTCTAGAAATATCTAGACTAATATAAATCGAGGGTTAATCAGTTAAAATGCAGAGCTTCATATATGAAATTTAGTACACATAAAGTTATATTGATTGGAAATTAATTTCATCTTGTAGATAAACCCTCGAGTTTACCGAGAGTCTCGTGAATATGTACAATTTAATTAACTTCTCCAGCATTACCTGCTACGTGTGATTGTCGAGTCTAAACTACAATGCAACTAGTAATGTCAAGGATATCTACTATTCAGGGTAGAAGACCTGTCAACTAGGTAAGGATACGTAGGCTAGAAGGGAGAGAGGTCAAAGGCAGGCAGTAGATACTATTCAGACAGGAGACTGATTCTTGATCTCCTCCTACTACTAACTATTCGCTAATTTATAGCTGAAGACTCTGTACGTAAAGGGTTCAGATTTCCCGTTGAAAACCAAACCGTTGATGGCCTGATGTTCCTCATCGGTGGCCGATTGTCCATGCACCTGGGTCAGGGTATCCTGTACGGCCATCAGGCCGAATCACCATTCAATCTGTGACAAGTAATATGTTATAAATGATGCCACAAAATGGAGCCAAGCTATTAAACAGTATGTGTGACGGCTTTGAGACAGCTTTAACAGTTACTAGATTCTCTGAGCTTTGATTGGTGGGTTACAGGACGCGTGTTGGTATACAGAGCAGCCAGCGTACACCACCTGTGTTACTTCTTTCCTCCCCACGTTTAGTGTTCTAGACTTTAGCTACCAATGTCATATTGTTTGAGCTTTATATCATTATACTAATTATTATATACCTTATCGTTTCTCTTTTACATGTCAAGTATCAATAGTGGCCCAGCCTATCAAGATCTTAACCAAGAGAACTTTACCATATTGTGACGGCGCAGTCCCTATACAGGCTGCTCAGTTCGTAGTGAATATCAGCGAGTATCCGTCTCTTTGGTCAGCAGCCCCATCCGCCCTTCGACGTGTTGGTCTGCCCCAGGCATACGATAAGTCCCACGCAAACGATAAATTTGAAGCTATTCGAGTAATTACACCACATTATCCAGAGTATCTAGTCAATATGGAAATATTGGGCCTTCTTTATCCACCTGACTAGCCTCTATACAAGATACAAATCTCTGTATCTGCCTGTGGAGTAGACTTGTTAGGCCCGCGGGTTGGGCCGGGTTTTTCAGGTTCTACAACCCAGCCCGTTGGGTTTGGGTTAAGATTATATGCAAACCACCCCTGGGCTAACCCGTTGACCCGTGGGCCACCCAGGGAAGTAACCCGGCCCATGCCGGGTTATTGCATTGGACGACCCAGCCCATTTCTTGGCGGGTTGGGCCGGGTTTCGTGGGCTAGGCCTAACAAGTCTAACCTTGCTCTTTATCTCCAGATTGAATAGATCTCAACTCTATACAAACCCAATATTGTTATTTGTCCAACCGCTTGCTAAAGAGATAAAGAAGCAGTGGTGCTTTATAGTATCAAAATCCGGGAATTAAGTGTCTTGTAGATTACTTGAAACCGCCTGGGAGTAGAGCTGTTCTATCCGTGTAAATATAAGTAATTATAGTAATCTATTTATAATTACTATCTTGTAGGCGCTGCTTTATTCTATTCTGCTTATAGCGGTGTGTAAAGGATAATTCCCGGGAACCCTATGATTCGGGTACGATGCGGGAATGAAGTCAGGAGCTTTTCTATGATATCATGACTATTGAGATGTAATCCTACTATCTAGAGGGGATAAAGTACTGAACCCCTAGAGCATCCTTGAGAATCACGCAGATGCACATAGTGAGAAACGTTCAGTGAAGATCAGGGACCAAATGAATCTGGACTCTGGCCCCATCAAACGTTGATGTCCAGTGATACGGGTGACCTTGGACGTGGTTAACAACTAATTTGTTTAATTATTGAGTTTGTTTATCCCAGGTCCAATTTTTTGGGGCATCTCGTACTGATCAGTCCGAGAGAGAAGATAAAGTTATTTTTTTGTGCAGAGAGCTCTAGGACTACAGGATATCGGCGTGTAGGAGACCTCGGCGTTGCTATGTACGTCCAAGTCCCGAGCTCTAGGCAGAGGGCAAGGTTGGTACATTACGTAGTTTAAGCTGCACGCCGTGAATAAACCTGAGATCGCATGCCATTTGCCGGAGGGCGATATTCTCCTTTGTATGGCTCCTACTCACAACTTTTGATCTAATCTTGTATATTTCTGAATTGAGCCTAATCTGATAGACATTCTTGGGCCGGCTGCGCCGAGTCTACCCCAATCACTTAGTTAACCACGATGCCTTATTAAGCATGTTCTGCAATCTTTTAGCGAAACTTTCTTTCAGGAACATAGCTGACTTTATGGCTTCTGGAAGAAATAAAATTTGCCAACCGACGCTGTGGTGAATCATGAGCATTATCCCAGCACATTGCGATCATCAGCATCAGTGGAAGCAAATCTTTGTGCATAGCGCTGAGTATCATGTGCGACCCAATCCATATATCCACATATCCAGTATTCCCATCCATCAATAAGGCCACATAGCTCCTTACAAGCAGATTGTGTTATAGCATCAGACAGTTTCTTAAACTTGTTAATCTCCATCTCTACTCTTGCAGCTGTACAATCAATGCTCTCCTGAAATGTTCTGCCAGAGCTCGCATACGTGCTAACCATGTTCCAAAACTGTCTAGGCTGATGCGCTTCCACAAGGAGACTTTGAATATCATTAGTCCAGCAGACAATGTTGTTCGTATGCTGGCAAAGCTTTTGAACATCTGGGCAATATATTCATTTGGATTGGCTGCCCCACAATTCACAATATCTGACAGTGCCAAGCAAGGGTTCATGCTGCTTGTATGGCGCCGAATTGTTTCATACTGAGCGACTCCTGCTGGCTTTTCCTGCAAGTGATTGAGTATCTGGAGCCCAGCTGCGGTTGCCCAGAGCCGCATTCCCTGGGCGAATCGCTCAAAATGTTCGTGCGACAATAGACGCCGAAGCACTTGACAGATGTTGAGCCAGGAGTTCTCCATAGACAGGCTGTTCTGCCGCACAATCCATATCTAGGACGCCAATCATCGCGGTAAGATTCAGGAACATTCTAGGGCTAACTGTTTCTACTCAATCAACAAACAAGTCGTCGACTAGAAAATACCAGACAAAATAATTTGCAAGAACCTGTAACAATTCGCGGTCAGTATTCGGATAGCAGCGCGCGGCAAGCCAAGCATAGCGAGTTCGCTTAACCCGCTCGCGGTACGTTTCATTGACAAATAAGCTGTGGTTCTCGGCCCACTCAATCATCCTTTCCACTACCAGGGAAACGTCTGGTGAAATATTTCCAGGCCATGGGAGGCTGAAGACAGGGATTTTTAAACCAGCGAGTTGGGCTTCGGTATATTTTTTATCCATGGCTGATCTGTTTCCACTTCAGAGGTAGACTATTGAGGATAACCAACAAAAGCCGTCAAGTCAGTACAGGCCGTTTGAGTATTGGGCGCGTATTGGAGATTTCAAGCAACCCGTACTTCGAATGATGACCGTAACTGCTATTATTATATGCGTAGCTCGATAATGTCATCTGACATTACTGAAATCGAGGTGTTGTACTGTAGTCTCATTGCTGCGAATGCACATCATGTGGCTGTGAAGTATATATTTTGCCATCACCCTAGTGGGCACTGGGCAGAGCCCTGGAGGTTCTCGAATTTAGTTCTACCCTTAATTTTCTATTGGGGAGTTCTCACATTCGGGCCCTACAGAAGCCCCGGGTGTTGGCCAAGTTTGTATCAGCGGGAGCTGTTCTAATTTCCATATGCAAGTAAAGAAGGGTCTTAATGGGTGACCCTCAAGCAACCCTCTAAGAGTTGAGGGTCGGCTAATTGTCGCTGAGGTTGGAACCAACCTCACGAGGGCCGGGTGGAGGGTCTGAATCATAGACCCTCATGAAGGTCATGGCGAGGTCTATGGCCACCCCCTCAAATTGCCCTGAACATCTGCACAAGTCATAGGTACTAATGACCTAATGATTAGCTATAACAGTTCTATGTGAGTCATGTAGTAAAAGCTTTAAATCGGCATACAACACATCACAACATAAGTAAACGGCTCTTAAAAAGTACAGGCGAATAATTAGGACAATTAGCTGTTATCTAAACTATTTCAATTTTATCTAGCCAGAGACGGTGGATGTTATGAATTAGTGGCATGTCTGATATCTTTTAACTTGATATTATGGTCTAATTTCACAGCCACCCTTTGCCTAGAGATGGGTAACTTCAGCACCTTTACAAGCTTAAGCCCTTGGTGGAAGGCCTCAGCCCTTGAGGTGTCTGATATATGCATTCAGTGAGTGGACTACTCCTTCCATACGATCATGAGACATCACTTCAAAGAATATAGGTCTGTGACATCTCAAACTCATAAAAAAATTGTCTGAAAAGCCTAGACACTCTATTTTGTCCTAATAAAATCAATTAGTCTATCTTATATCTACAATCATCCGGAAAAGTCAACACCCACAAGAAGTTTCAAAGACAACAATTTAGCGTGTCTTGGAAACATACTTTTAAAAAGCAGAGAACAGAGAAGAGAATACATCTAGTTCGCATTATAGCTAAAAAGGAAAATTAAGTATTATTGAACATTCTGTAGAGATGAAGACCAATACTTATCTGAAATGGTCCTTTAATTGTTAATAATAAGATTAGGGAAATTAATACTACAAAAGTTTCGCTGTAGCTCTCCGCCCATGGCCTACATTGTTCTGTTCCCCCCTGTTTCTCTTAAGGCGGACCTGGGATGTCGCGGTAATATCGTAATGTTGAGTCCTAGTAAATCTTGTCACTCATACTCCCCGAGCATATATATAGGAAGTCATACCCAGAAGAAAAAAACCCTTGATTTCAGGTGTTCGATTTCGCAGAGTCTTCAGGTTCTTTATTTCACCTCTTCATGAGGAACCTGTTCCTTGGCGGAGACGTCTTGAACCCATTGGTGCATCTTCCAGTATGTTCTCGACCGCATGATTCTTATAGAAGATATCAAGTAAAGTGGCGAACAACATCACTCCAAGAAGAGCAATAAAGCAGAGAATAGGCAAGTATATAAGGATACGCAGAATTATGCAGCACCAAGATGTTGCCTTGCCCATGATAGAGTAATAAAAGACCTAGATAATTCTTGGAGATGACCGGATACTATTGTGATGATCCTGTACACCTTATATGTCTGAATTATATCTAAAGTGGCGATCCAATGAAACATCAAATGCGGAGAAGAAAAAAGCTATCGTACAGGAACTGTAGGGAATCGCTGTGTTATAAGATCAGATTAACAGTGAATGAAGCAATCTTGATGCCTCTGGCAAGGTTCGGCCCAGATGTTACGCCCGGATATTCGTCCAGGAGATCTGCAACTGTGTAGCGTGGGTCAAGCCTTAATGTCAGAGTTCTTGGAAACCTGGTGCCGTGGTGCTGTGGAATGACCTAATCTAAGGTAGATCTCGACAGAGTCCATCGATGGACGCGTCCAAACTAGTATCCAAACATGTCCAGTGGGCGGACATAGTACGGTGGTGTTCGTCCAGTGGATGGGCTGGAGAGTAAAAAGCCGCCCGCGCGGGGTAATTCTAACATGTATAGAGTTATGAAGTATTTTTCCGTATTTAAGAGTATTCAGGTTACAGTACCAATGATAGTTTGATATAATTTCTGATAGATTCTTGATAAGGGAGTGTTATAAACATTATTCTAGTATATTTCATAGTCTCTTAAGCATTTGGACGGCTTACATACCCTCATTGATGAGCGCTTCGAAATTTCCTACTAGTAAGGGAAGAATGATACTGTCATCTTCATCCTATCCACTATCTTTTATTATTATTGCAAGGAGGCTTACCCGCCTCCTTATTCTTATTCGGCCTTTTTAAGAATTTATCCTGCCGTGTACTTTGGCTAACAATCTTGATAATCAATTCACTATTCCTTGGTAAATGCTAAGGATCACTTCCTTCACTGTTGCTAATACTGTCAGTGTTATCCACTTGGCTATTAGTGCCATTTCTCAAAGGATCCTGCTTCACTGCCTCTGGTTAATGCCTCTCAAGCTCATATCTAGCTGAACACAGATATATTATAAGACCTTGAATGCTTTAAGGCTTCAGTAACCCGCGACGGTAGTGGCAGGTATCTCGTGCAGAGTTGAATTGTCGCTTAACACCTGCGACTGTTACTGGAACACAGAGAATATCGCGTGCAGCACTTGTAAGTGCTGGAAACAGGGACTCTTACTTTTTCTAAAATTGAAGTGAATCCTCTTCAATAGTGCCTATAAAGTATGAAATAATTAGAAAATGAAAAGAAAGAAAGAAATGGAAAAGAAAAGGGAAAAATTCGTTGCAGCTGTACCTAGCTATGTTCCTGCGGAAATTCAAATATCTGCTCTACAGTATTCCCTAAACATCAGGAGGTGATAACATTCTATTCGCACACCGATAAATCACCAATCTGAATATGTAAACCCTATCTCAAGAGTGGTTTTTCTGCAATGCTTATAATTCTTGCTAAGATATCGAGGCTCGGTGGTCCCATTTTGTAAAGTAAACTAGAGAACTTTGAGACGGAACTAGTTTCCGAGAGGTCTGATTGGACACACTCACTTTCTCTGAAGGTGTAAATTTAATGTTTGTAGTTCTCATTATTATGGGGTTTCAAGAAAATAATACATTTCAGCAAGAAACCAGGATGCTATAGGTTAATTCAGGTAGCCATACGTTCCGTTTCCCTACTATTGTAGGTTGTGTGCTGTTTATTCTGTTCCTTTCTCACCTGACGGTAGAACCCACAAAGAGGCAGATATTAACTGTGTTCTGCCCCTACACTGATCTGCTCAGATTAGCCAATAAAATAGCACTTTACCGTCCCTGCCCCCAAGAGAACAAATACAATATGAGATCCGGGTAACCCTGTGCTCCGGGAGTGACATTTGGCTCATGGTATTGTTACGATTATCTTGGCGATACACGGGATTCTGCCTGACTCGCATCAACACCCGCCCGGCAACACATAACTGTAGATACACAGCGATCCTAGGCATGATAGGAGATTGTCATACAGTGAAAAGGGTTCCTTTAGGCTTATTGATGGCAGACCATCACCCAGCTCTGCGCATCCCTTATTTAACTGGGATACTATAAGGTACTAGTTAGTCTTGTGAATTACGCTCAATCCATTGCCGCATGGCTTCATGTCTAGTAACCCAGGTGTTGTTTTGAATAACATTTTGCGACTTGTCTCTTTCATCGTAGCTAGGAAAAAAAACAATAAGAGAACGTCAAAGAGTAGATAAACCTCCTAAGAGTTACAACCAAGGTACAATACCAAGGGTCTAAATAAGGCCATAAGTAAAGCAATGACAATCTACATACCTGATAAGATGGTCCTGGTAAGGGCCTTGGGTAGAGATGATATTATTTTCTCATTTGTGGCGCGTGGTAAAATCCCTTCCTCTCCCAGCACCCAAGGAATTTGCTCAGCAGTCCGGAACCAAAAGGCACGTACTCCAAATGCAAAGAAGTCGCCTTAGTCGTCGATCTCGATTTTGCTTAATATCGATGACAAAATGTGCTTTGTGACACTAGCAGTGCCATTCCCTTGATCCCTATAGGCGGCTTTTTGCTTGTCCCTTCCTCCCTGTATTGCTGCTCCAACTTTTTCCAGTCGACTTATTATGCTCTGTTAAAGGATATTCTGAGCAGAAGACAAAATCATTCAGAATCATATAAAATGGCAATCGCTGTTCCAAATATTCGAAAAGTCTACGAGAATGGACAGTATTAGCAACGGCAGGTACCACAAATGCAACGAGCATTGTTTCTTCGTCTTCACTTCGAGGGAATCCATCTTGCTTGACTTGGTGATCCGCTCGACCAATGAACTCAAGTGCAACTGGAATGGCTAGATGGTACTTTGCTAGATCACCTGTTCGAAAATATCTAATTCTATTGATACTAAAGAAACGCTTTTTGTTCTCGGCTGCATGGTTGGTATACCCTGTAGATAAGCCAGGTCTTCCAAGAAGGATTTCGCCTGTCTTGCCGGGCTTTATAATGATCTTCAGATTGTCATCCACAAGACACAGTTTAGTATTGCCAACAGGCTTACCAATACCTAGAGAGCCATATCAAAACTCTTCGGCTTTGACCTCATGAATGGTAGAGTAGGTTGTTGTCTCTGTCGGGCCGTATGCGTTCCAGAGGTGCTTTTGTGACGAATTCACTGGTGTTTGCGCTGTTTGTACATACCCGATGATTCAGAAGCTGTTCCATTTATGTTTGAAGAATTTAATACTACTACAGGGGTCAAAATGTCTGCCTAATCTAGTGTCTTCCATATCAGGCCCCTACTAAAATTGCTAAAAATATATATAATTTAATATGGGAGGTAAAATAGGACAGGCTTCTGAAAACATGCCAATTACTCAGACTTATTGCCAAGAACTATAACTTCAAGTCATTTCTTGCTAATTCATCTAAATAGATAAGTGTTATCTACGCCTCTCATTGTCGCTGCAGCTTGTATGAATATTGAATAACTATATTTTCTATAAGACTTTCTAATACTACATTGTATTTTGCCTCTTCAATCCGTTAATAGTAGACTTGTTGGGCCCAGCCCAGGAAACCCGGCCCAACCTGGCTCAACCCTCCAAGAAATGGGCTGGGTTTGTGCATACGAAAGCCCATGTCGGGCGGGGTAATTGACTACCCCGGCCCACAGGCGGACGGGTCAACCCACAGGTCATGTATGTCTAGCCCTCTATTGTCAGGGCTTAGGTTGAATCTTGCCTGAGGCACCAAGTCTGCTTTATTCACTGTTGATCCGGTTCTACAACACAAGATCTGTCACAGATCGAATAGCGATTCGGCCTGATGACTGTACAGGATAATCTGACCCAGGTGCATGGACAATTGGCCGCCGATGAGGAACATCAGGCCATACGACAGTTTGGTTTTCAATGGAAATTCTGAAACCTTTAGGCGTAGAGCCTTCAGCTATAAGTTAACGAATCGTTAGTAGTAGTAGGAGGTCAAGAATCAGTCTCCTGTCTGAATAGTATCTACTGCCTGCCTTTGGTCTTTCTCTCTCCTTTAGCCTACGTACCCTTACCTAGTTGACTGGTACCATGAATAGTAGATACCCTTGACAATCCGTCCCTAGGCCTGCTTCCCCTGGTCGTTTGGCTCTAGCATATGTATATTGCGTTTGAATCGAATAGTCTGGCATCTTGTAAGAAAATATCGCCCTGCCTTATAGTTACTCTTTTGTGACATACCAACTGCTTTTCACTGCTTGTTAGTTGTGTTGAAGCGGATAACACGACAGCAACTGAAGAATATAGCATTCCTAGTGTTTGGGTGCTTCCGCATACGATGATGCTCTGCTATTTTTCTGCCTTGTGGAGGTAGCAGGTATATGAATGCATTTTATTTATACCGTACGCCACGCGATATCACGTACCACTATAATCATGCACGATATTCTCCGGACCGGATGGCTTTACACATCTCATCTAAACTATTGTTACAGCGCTATGCAAATTGCCTGTTATTTGTTTAGCGGACTTCTACGATATCCAACATTCTTTATCGGGTGGCCACATCTGGCCGCCTTGCTGTCGTACACAATCGTTCGCATAACATGCTCGGACCATAGATACCCTACAACACCGAGAAAATACAGGATTGATAGAGTCGTTAACATTGGCTACCTGAGGCTGACACGTGCTTGGTGGCGGTCCTACGTACCAAGTCTTCACAACTATTGACCCAATGGTAAACACTGCCCTGCCAGCTGGATGGAAGTAGTTCACATCTTTGCCGGATGCAAGCACCTAGAATCCTTTTAAAATTCGGTCTGAACTTACACCTCTTTGAAAATATGATTTGAACATGTGGCAAGTCGGACTTGGTCTGGAGATTTGTCATAAGCTACCAATATAGTGGCGAGAATTATTGAACATATATGGTTATCCAAGAGATACTATGAAATATAAACTAGACTTGAGGGCCAATTAGAACAATGCTCTTCAAAGCTGGAGGCTAAGGGTCTAAGGGAAATCGGATATAATAGAGAATTCAGGTAGTTGTACACTGAGAATCACAGAATAAAGGGTAGCAGAAACTATAGTTAATCTAACGAGGAGTTAATGGATTGTTTGGTAGGCGCACATAGAACATACCAAACTTGCGCACCCTATGGATCGACTATTTTTTGACTCTTGGGAGAGTCATTATCTCAAGGCTCGAGCATTCTTCCATGTAGAGCCGACTCGGCCAATGACATGTTTGGTATGTCTACACGTCATTGCGCATTATACGCAGTTCAAGCCTTTTTGTCTCTCAGTGGGAACCGGCCTTCTAGCAGCCTTATCCCCAGGTGGAACGTCGCAGAATAGCTAGTGGTGGCTTGCTGGAGATGCAGGAAGCAAAATTGGTAACCAATTCCAGTGCATGTTATATAGTGGCGTGAGTATTCTACGGAGATCCCCAAATATGAAGTAATGACTTCTCAGCAGTGAGCAGGATGGCTGCCTTATTTGATGTTCGAGGCACTGCCGCCCAGTCCTATATGCTGCATATAGAGCACTGGCATGTTGGGCAATAAATATACGTACATCCGAAAACTACCCAGCTATATTTATAATAAGTTTGATGCACATTCACTATGATAATTATCGTGTTATTATTGCAGGTGTTATATCTCACAAAGCCTGGCTCCTGCCTAAATCAGTAACACTCATTAGCCGACCCTCTATGTTTTGTTGATCCAACCCATGGGCTGATGGTAACGTATCTGTTTCTAAACAGTTACTTTACAGATATTGATGACGTTTATACATTGGAAACTAGACCCAACAAATCACCCATCTGGAGTTTATCATTTTGAACACCACCTTGGTACGGTATTTTAAGGGGAAACTTACCAAGGATTGGCGTTTTGTGGATTAGTGCTGAACAAAACTAAAATATAGAGAAATTGGTAAGTGAGTGACCCATAATGTCTCGACATACTTTATGAAATAGTATTCGAATATCTCAATCGGAGATAGCACAAATCTAAAATACTATTTAAAGCTTTAAATAAAAATATCAAAAACCTTATAAAATATATAGCATACTTATATATCTTATAAATAGATATATCTTTGATATTATCACTACTACTTTTAGTTTTCTAGATATTCGGTTATAATAAGTACCATATTATATGGAATTCAGAAATAGCTACCCGCTTAAAAATTGCTTGGCTATTTCTGAACGTTGTGTGAGATTTCCTACAAGCCCCACATACCCACTAGCTGCCTTGAATCATACCGTACCTTCGGGATTATTATATGTAGTATTATCAGAACAGGCCGCTATTGACATAGTGTTCATCGCTGGCGGCAGCCAGGCAGCTACGAAGAACTACCGAAGCCTTAAGCAAACTTAATTAGTTAATGTAATATCATGTAACCCAGGCGGGATCCGGGAGAGCAAACAGAACCCGGAGAAGCTATACGAGCTTACTATCTCTCAAAGGTTTTCACGATAACAGGAAAGCAGCAGAGGGAGTGATATAAACCTTCCAACAAAGTACTCTTTATCAAAACTTCAGATCAAAGCGCGCCTTAGCCTAGGTTCTACATTGCACATGCGCAATATGGGAAACAACAGTTAACGTTCAACAGTCCCCAAGAAATGGAAGGAGTTGTAGTAAGAATAAACCAGTGGAAGGTAATGTAGACAATCTACAGCCACGATATGTAAATTTTTGGAGACTCAAGGACACAATTTGAAATATGTATACTTCATGATGTACACTAACACAAGGCGGTTATTGTTAGGAAGCAAAATTTTATCGTGAAAAAAGGTCAAACTAATGAACACAGGCTCAGGCGGCTTGCCTGTTGCAATATAATTTTTTAGTGGAGTAGGCGGATGCTAAAGACTAGTATTGCAAACAAACTTACCAGACCCATCATTGCCCTGTCCCAAACGGAGGAGATCCAGTGTGTTATGGAAATCGGCTGCTAGCTGTTCACGGATTGCCCCCACAAACTCTACAGCACCAAATATATCATTTCCAAGGACGAGGTTGCGTTCGAGTATAACTTTTGGGTCTCTCCACTCCCTTCTACCAACGAGAGCCTCCCCTAGAGCACTGGCGTAACTCATTCTAAAGCTATCTATCACACTAGTATCACACCCAATGGAATCTGCCCAACCTTCATCTGCTCCTAGGTACTTATCGCCTAGTCGGTGGCAATTGCTGATAATTGATAGGCGTGTCCACATACCATCACGGCCATTCTCTAGGGTATTAAAATCATTACCCAACCCACTTTGAGACATATTGAGGAGATTGGAAGCAGAAAACGTTTGTGGCAACCTCAAAGTCTTTGGCGAAGCCAAGATTAGATCACCATGCCCCAGTGTGATGTTCTGGGGAGTACCAAATTCCTGCTCGGCAACCTTATCGTATGCCAAAATTGCCAGGTCGGGTAGGCTGGATGGAGGCTGCCTTCCCTGGTTTTCAATTTTGTCGACCAATTTTGGAAGATACTGCTGGGAAGTAGGAATTAGCTGAACAGTTTGTAGCGATTGTTCACCGGGAAGAACAACTGTGCTTTGAATATCGCTGGCTCCATCGCCATTCACTAGCGACCTTGCACGCTCGGTTGATACACCAAGGGCAACATCTCTCTCACGAAAGGTAAAGGTGTGTCCACTGCGCCGGGGCCGATGAATAAGTTTCCAGTTCTTGTCGGGGCGACAGGAGACAAGGATTGCGTAATAGGCTGGGTCCTGTTGTACCATTTGTGCCAATAAACTGTAGCAGAGGGATATTGGGCTGCTACATTGGCTAGGCAGATTGCTGGCGCTTTGTGTAGCCTTATCTTCACCCAAAATCATGCGAACACGTTTGAAAACTCCTAACCTTTCCATATAGTCAAAAAATCCGGGTATGTGGAGGAGGCCGTCTCTTTCCCAGCCCCACATGCCATCCGGCAGTCCCGCGTAACGGCAGAGTAAGTCCAACGGTTCAATCTGTAGCGTATGCAATTCGTCTTCCTCGATGACTACCCCTATTAGGCGTCACGAACAAAAGCTCCAATACTTCTGAGTCAACTTACTGCACCTCAAGTCATGACTGGGTCCACTGTTCAGTGCCAAGGAGCCTTCCAGGGTGTGAATTATGTCCACTCTGTTTCTGTCCGAAACATATTCCTGTGTAACAAGCTTGGCAAGGATTTTAAGATGTTCATAACAGAGACTCCTCCATGAGATTGTGTGTGCCCAATTCACCAGTTCTGCAGCAAGTAGCTGGATACAATAATGGTTGGGTGATGATAGTAACAGTACGAGGGGAAGGCAGATCGGAGCACAGCGACAAGATGGTAGCTTCGCCTGGCTAGTGTCATCCGCATAAGATTCCAGTTCGCTTGAGACGGTTTCGGGACTTCCAGCTAACTCTTCGCTAAACATACTTGTTGAGCGAGTCTGGGGCGACGAATTTCCCGACGAGGTAGGTCGATAAACAGTCATACCTGGTTGTGCAATGCCTCTCTGACTGTGTTGTTTACTGACGGGAACTCCCTGGTACAAAGGGTGATATGCATCTGAGCCGTTACTCTCGTTCGCGGCTAAGTACATTTAGATTTTTGGGCCCCTTAACTGCGTTTAGAGCACTTACTCCTGTGAGCTCCTTTCCGAGAAACATTTAGATGGTCTAAGACACGCTGTACGTCACTTGCTAGAAGCAGATGATGGTTGCGGCCTCTCCGTGGCCGCTGCCCAACGCTTGTTCTCAACAGGACACATGCTTCATCCAGGGTTGTATGCCTACTGAGAGTAGCTATGAGGCTTAGCAAGTGCTTGCTCCAGAACGGCGGTTGCAAGTTGACCGGAATCGCGGAATGCACCGGGACATTCCATTGTCGGAGTATTGTCTGGGCACTGATTCTCTTGGCGCGATCTGTTTTCTTATGTCTCTGGATAACTGGCCAAACAGTACAGTTATAGTCGATTGCATCACAATAATCTTGGAAATTGTTATACTTGGAGGACCAGAGACTGTTCCGACAGATGTGCTGCCAGACAACATCCATGAATTCTGCTACACGTTCATCGGTGTCAGTGGCGAGGGTAAGGATTTCCGTGAGGCTATCTAGGTGGCTATGCGCCGGGAGTGACTCGAGGAATGTATGTAATGCATTCTCGGGACTGTGGTTTGATCCGAATAGAAGATCCATCTGTACATGTTTCATTCACAGGCGAATAAATCAACCGTACAAAGTCGTTTTCTGTTTCTCTGACGTTTACTAATCGAGCTTTTGGGTGTTGCCTTTAGAATTAAAGGTTAGAAATGCACCATTGATCCTCTCCAGAGGCGACCTTATACCCCCCGAAGGAGATATTATACCAATATCTCAACCTAAGCAACATATCGTCATTCTACTCTTTGGGACATAACACTGCGTAGGACAACTATATAGATCGTGGCAAATGGAAAGAAGGTTAGTAGAGTTGGATTAGAGTTACTAACACTTTCCTCTAGGTTGAAACTTTGTTTTACAAACCTCGTGGGCGGAATAATGTGGCGTGGAAGTCAATATACATTATAGTGCCCTGGTAGCCTGTACCTCTAAGTCCTCCTTTAGGATGATCCTTGCAGTTTGCGAGCGTAGACACCTACAAAGCGATTGATATGGCCTCTGGTGATGCCGGTGGGATACGTGGTCATCTCATAGGTGTCTGTTCTCCAAAGCGCCTACTACCATGGATCAAGAGGCCAAACAAACGTGCATCAAACACTGTCGTGGGAGAAAAGAGCCTACTATAATGGAACTTCGGGCCTTAACCAGCGCTAAGATCGGCCTATTCCTAAAAGGATCCCAATTATAGCTCAAGGTAGAAGGCTAGAAAAGGGAATAATTGTCGAAAAAGAAGTCTATCCGTCTTCAGGAACATGGTTACCCTAGCTAAACCACTAGCTACATTTCAGCCTAATGCGCTTAGAACGGTGATCCTCGTAACCTTAACTTCAAATATGGCAGATTTAATAGGGAGAAGTATCCTATACGCAAAAACTATTACTAGTACAGCTTAGTATCTAACTTATTTTGATTTGCCCAACCTCGGTGTATCTTCCCTTGTGAAAATTAGATTACCTATTCTACACCCCCAGCAAAGCAAGAATCCTATCTATGTCACGCCATAACCATGCATCCAGTGCTGATAGAATGCCAGCAGGTGGGTAGGCTGAACAGATCGGGTTAGTTTAGAAAGCATCTCAGTAAATTACATTGCACTGGGGTCGTAACAGTTAAATAGCATTTCTTCTACATTAGGCCAAGAACTCAGAGGAACGGCCGGCCGGTACCTAGGTAAAAATGCAATAACCCCTAACATAGGGTATGGAGGAGGTTGTGAGAGCTAACGAAACCATAACTGAAGGACACTAGAAGTATGTGGTTTATATATACTGTGTACCAGCAACAAGTAATTTTACGAGCCATTTTTTGATAGCCTCTTAAACAATGGCACAAGCCATGTCCACAGCTACAATACAATAAGCATGTTCCAGTTGTCTCTGGTTATTTTTCTTTTAAAGTGAAAATTTTTGCGACTCAGTATTCCACGGCCATCATTAGATAGCATTCTATTTGCATACTTATATGGTCATTGATATACACAAGGAAGCGCCCCCTACTTAGTGTCATTTTTCCTGCATTATATATAACAGCCACTTAAGACACTGGGGCTTGATTTTCCTTTATGACGTACCACGATTCTTATCATTTTGCCACAGAAGGGAGAGACAGGACTATTTTCTGAGAGGCCAGATAAATGTTCATTTGACAAAGAGGTACAACAACCTAAGGTGCGTCACTTGTTATTATCAAACTTCACAAAAACATTAATACACTTAGTTGTACTTTAACAACACCCAATTTGAGAAAGATATCAGGATACAACGAGCAAATAAGAAAGCTGTATATTCTGTCTCCTCTTTTAAAATAATCCCGCATTTTTAGCTTTTTCTCTTTGACGGTAGACCTTATAAAGAAGTAAAATTATTTGTTGACTATGCTAATCTGCACACCTTAGCCAATAGAAAACTATTAACACACACTCTTTCAAAGTCATATTGTAATAATTAAAGTGTAAGATCCGGGTATTACTGTGCTCCGTGAGTGGTATTAGGTATGCCCTAATACTATTTGGGTCAGTTACTAAATAGGAACTACTAAACTCCAAAGATATAGAAAATATTAGAGAGGAATTTTTTAAATTTATGTTATTTTATCTTGGAGCTTTTTATGGAGCTCATCCTTCTTAGAATCATCAATGTTTCACATTATTTCTTGATACTTTCTAGAGCTAGATTAGGACTAACACCTAAACGCTTGTCGGCCGGATCATCCTACTAGCCGGTCCAATCAGGAGGTACCGCCAGCCGGAATCCCCAGCCAACATTTTATAAACATAATAGAGTTGATTAACTTCCCCGCATTAACCACCCCTGCTAAACTGTCTACCCAAGTAGGCTTAGTTTATTATTGCCTTAGTGTTTGTGCAGTTAACCGCAGTTAACCACATTTTTTTTAGGGCTTAGCCGCTGCGGTTATACATATTTTGTTAACCTCACCATAACTGTTACAGGCGGAGAAGCTTCACTCACTAACCTCCCCTCCACTCCCTGTATGCCAGTATATTCACCAGCCTAAGAAACCTACTCCAACACCTCGCCGACAAGTTCCACAGCGCTGCAGTGGCTCTGGGATAGTTGGACATGCTATAAGAAATTGCCCTAGTAAATCACTTCTATTTCACTAGTAGTTAAATTAGTTGAATTTTATTTTCATGGTTTAAAAGCTTCAAATAGTAGTGAGAAACGTTATTTATTTACTCTAAGATCCAGCCTATATTAAGGGTGTTGTGGTATAAATTGAAGTTCACTAAAGTGGGCCTTATCCATCTCCCGTTATATTGCCTTTTTTCTGCTGACCTCACGGCTCATGGCCACCGAGGAGGCACACTGACCTTGAACACTTCTATCTCATTGACGTATTTCAGGTTAAGCGCAAATATGAAGATACACACTACTGTGCCTTGCGTCAGAAGAAGAAACACTGCTACATCTCGTATATATCCACAGTCCTGGTATGCACAGCTAAATGCTAAATTGCGAAGTAGATACAGTCTTGTCATTGCCCCTACCGGATGCGTTTCATCTGTTCCTCTGTGAGAACTGGGACAATGTTGCCAAAGGATCCCCTAGCTTATCCACAAGTAAGTCCCGTGAGGGCATCAGGCATAAAGCGTATGCATAACACGTTACTTACACCTACGATTCTGTCAGAAGAGATATACATGTTTTTAGCACAGAGATGGATTCAGGCGCCAGACAGTTTTAAGCAACCTTATGAACGGGACGCAGCAGAGCTACGACACTTACATTTCGGTAGCACTAACGCCATTCATTGAGTTACGTCAAAGCGACTTGGGAATTATATTCCATACCCTTCCCAACCTAGATTCATATCATCCATGTAACTGCTGTTTGAAAACCTCTGAGGGCATCAACAGGTTGCTACTCTGAGTTCTATGATTCGAAGGCTGGTCATGGCACCGCCTGCCAAAATATAGACTAATCTGCGATTTTATGCTTTAAGGTGGCTGGTTGTGGCATTCATCATATTCGCCAGCATACAGCAGGAAAATAGAAACAGTCTCATCGTGCTCTGATTTAGCCAACACACCTGGGAGGATGGGCAGATAACTTGTTCCTTAAATAACAATCACAAATGAGGGAGGCCAAATGTATTGTCCCTATTTAATATCGTGGACTGCATTTTATATTTACTTTCCTGTGTTGCACCCAAATACGATATTTCCGCTTCCAGCTGACAACACCCGGGGCTGGCTGATGTACCGTGTGTTTGCCTATTTATGTGCCAGTTGTAATAATACGTGGCACGCAAGGTAGGAGAAGGCTTCCCCACTTGCAAGAATATGATCAGTATTGAAGAGAATCACTAGGTTTAAACCCCATAGGAAAGCATTATCCTACAGTTGAACAGATCCACTTATACATACACCTCAAAACAAACGACATTATGTTTTTAACACGTAAATTTGAGATGTTGGTATATGTTCTCGGCAGCATGGCCTGTGAAACGCACCACAAGGATCTTCCTTGGTGGCAAGCCGCGATACACTCAAGAAGAACACGCAAGAAGGCCTATTAGCAATCAAATCAGACGCCTCTAGTACGCATCCAGGTTCAAAATAAGTCATCCCGGCACCACGTAGCGATTGGGGAATATTGGGTTGAGGAAAGGTGAGGTTTTGTTGGTCTGCACCAAATATTGGACAGAAATGGGTGTAGATTGTGTGGAGACAGCATTGGGTGAGAGTGGGCTTAGCAAATAAGTAAAACACAGCTGATCCTCGCTGCTATACCATGTGCAGTACAACAACTAATGGTTCTGATCCAAGTTTTTATGATACATATGTAGAATCCAAAGTTTCTAGCGCCATTTTAATTGCACACTTCCGCTTATCTAGAAGAGAGAACACATAATATACTCATTTGGCACGGTTTTTGGTATTAATGTTGGGAGTGTACGTATCTTTCTGTTTTCCCATTCTTCCATCAACCCTATCCGTCACTGATCCCCAGAAACACTTTCTACTATACAAAATTTCCTTAGTGTTACGGAACAAAATCTAGAGTAGCGGTACTGTCGATCCTCTAAGGACAAGCGAACAGGTTTGTTATGCCACACTAGGCCGCCTTAGCACTTGTAAAAGCCTTCATGGCCCCAGTGATCCCATGCACGGTTTCGGGGTTTGCGTTTGCGGTACAGTTGAGCCGTATCGATCCCATCCCTTCCGCACCAAAATGGCGACTCTTGTATTTAGCCATCTAGTCCCTACCCTCCGTAACTTTGTAGTAGATCTCGCTACGGGTTGTGGTATGCTCGCGGGCCTTGTGCTGTTTTTAAGTCACTCAAATCACCCAATCGAGGAAGACTCTACTAAATCAAAAAAAGACCTTTCGAGCTCACTAATAGAGTCAAGATGAACTTTACTCTGCATGCTGTTGAAGCTCTACAAGACTGGTTTCACATGCACTCTGACACGCCTGCTCAAATGAATACAGACCTAGGCAGGATCACTTTGCTGTCTCCAAAAATTGCAAACGAAATTCGTAATGACAAGAGGCTTAGCCTCTCCAAATGGACTGCCCATGTATGTTGAATGAAGCAACGTTTTAGTAATTCTGCTGACTTAGTAATTAAGGGGTTTCATGCAAATATTCCTGGATTTGAAGTGTTCCGTGAAGGGTCTAGTGACTCTTGCATTGTACAATCGGTCATCACCAAGCACCGCACTAAACGCTCGTGTAAGGTTTCATCTTGTCTATATTAATATTTGATTTGAGGTGCGTCTTCATATGCTGACGACCCTGTCTGCAGCAGGGGTGACCGTACCCTTGATAGAGGAGACTTCACTGGTATTGTCGGACCTGTTATCCACGTGACACTGGTAAGAAACATCTACACAATTTCCAGCAGAGTCTGAAGGTTCTCTAACAGATACGAAGAATGACAAGCCATTCACCTGCAAGAATATATTCTTGGTCTCGTATCTCGTATTTCTTCGCGTGTCTTTTTGGGCCCAGAGCTTTGTCGCAACGAAAAATGGCTCCATGTTACACGAGAGTTTACCATCACTATATTCAGCGCGATTATGCAACTCCGGCGGTGGCCATGGCCCACATGCCCAGTAGTGAACATGATCGGCCCAAGTTGTCGTCGGGTCCGTGAGTTAATCAAGGAGGCTCGGCGAGTGATCCAGCCCATCATCAACAGCAGGCGAAAGTTGAGAGAATCCGAGTCGCAGGCCACCGGCTTCTTTGACGATGCTAACGAGTGGTTGGAAAATGAGGCCAACGGTCGTGCATACGACCTGGCAATATCTCAAATGACACTTGCGATGGCGGCGATTCACACAACTACTGACTTGGGTTGACAGACCCTCATTGATATCGCGCAGCATCTGGAAATCCTGGAACCTCTCCACAGCGAAATAGCCTCTGTCCTTAGCGCTCACGGATGGCAAAGAACTTCGCTATATAAAATGAAGTTACTGGACTGTATCATCAAAAAGAGAAACCCACTGAAGTCAATTAGCAGTGGTGAGCGTTGTCTTGTGGACGGCCCTAGCAGAGCATACTACTTACTGGGCCCTAGTGTAGATGCGTCGTATCGCACTTGAGATAACGCCCTTGAACAGTACCATAATCGAAAAAGGCCGAGATATTGCTGTGCCTTCTCACAGTATATGGAAAGGTAAAGTCCAAAGCTAGCCCAGTACATGGGATGGATTTTGGTTTTACAACATGAACAACAAGCCCCAAAACATCACTTGGCTCAACTTGTGACCGCTAGCTTCAGACACCTTGGATTTGGCTATAGACAACACGCCTGCCCTGGACGATTCTTTGCCGCAAACGAGACTAAGGTTATATTTGTAGAATTACTACTAAATCTCGACTTAGAACTGCCACACGGGGCCACACCACGGTCTGTAAAGCTGTCGTTGTGACGATTTCGCCCAATATTTGGCTCCGGTCAGAAGTTGAGCACGGAAAGGGCAACGAAGGGCAAAAGGAAGAGGCATACGTATATCTGAGCGCTGACAAGGTTCGTTCTATTTAAGTCATCAAGTTTAGCACGTCAGATGAGAATCCACTCCGGAGACCGGCCTTTGTATATTTCAAGAACAAAGTTGCAAGAAGAGGAGGGGAATCTTGCAGCATTCCCTTTTACTAATCGCACAGTACTTCCTACGGGCAGCTTTTGTTGCAAGAGCACCTTGAATCAACATCAACGACGGTGCCACCCAGAAATACCAATCGAACAGACCGCTTCAGGGCAATCCTATCAAGCTTCACCCGATATCCCGATACAAACATCTGGCACCCTGCTCCACAACAACTTTATTTGGACCTATACACTTACCAGCTCCACGAACCGTACCGGCAGCAAGACTTGCCGACGGCGTCAATAACGATACAAGTCATGCTGTTTTGGTTTACAGCGATATCCAACCTTCGACAGCAGTACCAACGTCTTGCGTCAGATCCCCGAAAATTATCGGATCATGCCGAAGTGTCGTTCCATCTTGAGCTTGTTGCTTCGATTCCTAAAGGAGTGTCCTCTCGCTTCTGCAAACTGCAGTTTATAAAAAAATTACTAGCTTAGTTTGGGGGCATCTCAAAGAAATCTGAGATCGAGCTGGGCGTTTAGACTCGCAATATTAGTGGAGGAAGAGTCTATCGAAGTCGGCTAAAACGGATACATGTTGTATGTGGAAAGACTATCAATGGCTCCCTTGTTCGTAACATGTCTTGAAAGAGAAAGAGGTGTGCTTTGTCTGGAGCAGATAATAGAAAAAGGTATCTTAGGATATTTAATCGGCGCAGTTCGCGGACCCCAATATGTACCATCCTTGATTGTTCTCGGCGAGGAATATGATGAGATTGCGGACAAAGATCTGGTTCTTCTTTCAGACATCTTCCCTACTGCCTGGGCGGGAGACACTTGGTCGGGTTTCGAGGCCGGAGATAAGATCGCTATTTTTGGGGCAGGCACAGTCAGTCTCCTTGCGGTGTATTCGGCAATCCTCTATGGCGCCTCACAAGTGTATTCCATCGACTCTGTTAAAGAATAACTGGAACTTGTAGCTTCTATTGAAGCTATTCTGATTAACTTCACGAAGGATAAACTGTCGGCATGAATTCTTGCCCGGGAACTAAATAGCGTTCAGTAAACTATACACTATATTAGAGAGAAACATGTTAATGAGATATTGAAGCCTGATCAATTATTTATTATCATACCAGGTAATAAAGTGCACCAGTGTGGATAGTGGCTTAGAGATTATTAGTATATACTTTGCTCAAGCCTATTCTGAAGGAGTTTAATAAGGAAACACTATCTTACTATCTATTATCTTTTCTATAATACTCTTCTAGGAAAAGAATATAACTATTTGTGGTGGTACAGTAGACAGTAAATTATATGTTCAGCCACTGCTAGAACTTATGAAAAGTGGCAGAGCTAAACCGGGCTTTGTTTGCTCCAGCATTATTGATATAGAAGAGGCACTAAACAGATATTGACAGTTTTCTGATTACCTAGAGACAAAGGTCATAATCAAGTTCTCCTAGGATAGAAAGTATATCAGCTGGGTGAAGATAAATATGCGTTGCTTTATATAACATGTAGGGAATTTTGTAATGTATTACTAATGATATTTATTAAACACCCTAATAGGTATCTCTATAAGGGCAAGTTATTCAAATCATGGAATTAAGTTCTTATCAGTTACCTTTCAGTTTTTGCATCATACATACTTAATGTTAGGCGCACCTTACAGCGCCTGCGGGTGATATAGTAGCACGTGCGGGTCACGTGCTACCCGCTGCGGTAAAATCTTTACCGCACCCCAATGGCTTCAGAAACCAGTGATCAACCTCTGTGTATGGTAGTAGACTGTTCAATAGAAACCCAGTCCTCTGCTCTTGCCACCTGCGGCGCCGTAGCACACTATTCCCCTACTACCTGCGGCTCTCTGAGCTGTAATTAATAATTTTGATCACTCTTTTGGGTTCTCTTACCCCCGAATAGCCCGCTATGGCACTGCAGACACACAGGGCAGTAGCTCCTGCGGGAGACACTGGATTAAATATCCAAAGCCCCAGGGAACTGCATGACCCGATAACCTCAGAATTGATCCCCGTAATGATAGCTGCAGCTACTATATTGTAATCCCACAGAAATATAACTGTATAAGCGGGATCAGGAAGTATCTCTCTATTGACAATAAGAATCCTAAGTCCTGCCCTAGAGAAAGAAGTACAGCTTATAGAGCAAGAATATCAGTAGATCTAACTAGAGCTATAAAAGCAGGAACTTAACTGCCTGATTAAGTAAGAAAAGCAAAAGCTGTAGAAAATAACTAAATATATAGAGACAGAACTATTGTATTCTAAACCAGAATTAAATAAAGTAAACAGAAATAATATAATATAAGTCTAGAAAGTATAGATATCTTCTTTCTGCAGGCTTTCTAGCTAACCAGTAATAAGTAGAGAATACTATAGAAGAAATATAAAAGAATATACTATATTTATAATCTATATAAAGAATTACTTTACTATTAATTAATACTATTTTACTAATAATATAATAAAGATTATGGATAGTATTTTCTATCTATTAGTAAATCTTATATATCTATAGAATTAATATATTAATAAATAAGAATATAACTTTACTTAGAATAAGTTTTATAACTTTCTTTTACAGTAGTTAAATAATCCTGTTAATTTATAGCAGAATATAAACTAGAAATACTATAATATAAAATAATAATTCTATTAAACTATACAGGAATTTACTATATTTATTATATAATAGAAAGTATAACTTCCAGAATCTTATACTAAACTATAATAAAAGAATTATCTTTAAACATGAGTCCTAGAAGAGCTATAGTAAGAATTACTAAAATATCTGAATAAATCTAATAAATATAAAAACTTTATAGTATATCTCTAAACTATTCAGAATAGCCTGCTATATTATAGAATAAACCAAGAAAAATAGTATATTAACTAATATATATTAATACTATTATTCCTATAATAAGAATAAAATCTCAGAAAGAGATCATTATTTAATAGAACTTTATCACTAAATCCAAACTATAACCTGTAGGAACAGAAGTCTAATATAAATAATAAAATAAGCTACAGAAATAATAAGAGCAGCTTACTAGATAAATACTATTACTATAGATATTTTAGATACTAAAATAGAGATTACTGTATAGCTAGATCTAAACTAATAATAACTGTAGCTAATATACTAAAAAACTAGATATCTAAGACTGTGATATAGCTATAGTTCTAGGAATTAAGATTAATTAAAAACTAAATAACTTAATAAGTATATAGATAAAGCTATATATACCAGTAAGCCAGAAAGAAACTAAAGTATTAATTAATAGTAGAGTCTAAGCAGTCCTGATAAACTAGATATAGATAAAAGAAAACCTACCTGTAGTATAGAAAGTATCCAGAAAGATTATAGCACTAGACAGGTATAAGATCTCTTTATATAGTAAATATTAGGTTACTATAGATATAGAGAATAGGCTGGGGCAGCATCCGCGACATATCCAAATCCGCATATCCAAATCCGCATATCCGCGGATTTGGATGTAATTTGTTATCTATATATCCGCAACAATACAATATAGATAGTAAATAATTAGACTTGTTAGGCCCAGCCCACGAAACCCGGCCCAACCCGGCCCAACCCGCCAAGTAATGGGCTGGGTTTATGTATACGAAAGTCCATACCGGGCCGGGTTATTGACTACTCCAGCCCATGGGTCAACGGGTTAACCCGCGGGTTGCCAAGATATAAAATATAGTAAATATATTATTTACCTACAGTGATATAAATAAATTACAGTATTAAGAGACTGTATTCTATCAAGAATATAAATTATTGCTCTACTAGGAAAGGATCTACAGCC
>NW_022474802.1:0-31238 GCF_009176365.1 Aspergillus alliaceus
GCCCAACCCGCCAAGTAATGGGCTGGGTTTATGTATACGAAAGTCCATACCGGGCCGGGTTATTGACTACCCCAGCCCATGGGTCAACGGGTTAACCCGCGGGTTGCCAAGATATAAAATACAGTAAATATATTATTTACCTACAGTGATATAAATAAATTACAGTATTAAGAGACTGTATTCTATCAAGAATATAAATCATTGCTCTACTAGAAAAGGATCTACAGCCGTGGGCTCCTGCGGGTGGTTCACATATATATATTTTGACCCATGGGTGGTTTGTATACTATCTTGACCCGGCCCAAACCCAACGGGCTGGGTTGCAAAACCTGAAAAACCCGGCCCAACCCGCGGGCCTAACAAGTCTAATACTGATATTGAATATCTTTTTAACTTAGCTTAAGATATCTGCTACTACCGCCGCAGCTATCTTAAATCTACTATAATTAAAGACTTGATAATATAGATATATATATTAAAATTTAAGCTTAAATAAGAGCAGTTAGACCTGATAGAAGAATATCTCTTAGCTAGTAAAGTTACTGCTATAGAGGAGGAAAGAGTCTCTTTATATCTATAGACTGATTTTCAGCCAGTTAGTGATAATAAGGAGGATAATTCTAGTGATATTTAAACTGAAATCCAAGGCCAGCTAAATAAATAATAATGTATAGCTACTAGAGAAGAAAGTTAAATAGAAGAATAGCTAGTAGAACAGTCTTATAAATCAGATAATAAGACTAAACACCCGTTGCCCGAGAATAATATACTAGCATGGGATTCTAAGAGGATTCACAAGACTCTAAGAGAGTTTAAGAACTATAAAATCAGTAAATTATAGTAATATAGCTTAATAAATAACTTCTAAGAAGTATTATCTGCCTTATTATATAATCTATATCTTATATCTATAATATAACTTCCATACATCTCAAAACAATAAAATATAGACATAACAAGCATAAATTATATAGTCATAAAAATAGCTATATTTATATTGTTTGCCTATCCATAAAGTATCCAAATCCAAACTACAGATACCATTTACTATCTATATTGTATTGTTGCGGATATATGGATAACAAATTACATCCAAATCCGCGGATATGCGGATTTGGATATGCGGATTTGGATATGTCGCGGATGCTGCCCCAGCCTAGGCTTAGCTAAAAAATGGCTTAGTCTCCCTGCAGATGCGAAACACGTTCTTGATAAGAGGGCGGCGGAAGAAAGGAGGCTTTACGACGAAGAGCGTAGAATGTTTTCCCCAAGCCATAATTGCCCATGGTCACACATACAACATTGTGTTGCGCGTTAGTACCATTCAGTCATCTATCGCAATATATTTTCCACCCCTTCCTAATGAATTTCAGAGAGCAATAGCCACATGAAATACAAGTGGGAGTTCGAGGTCTTTATCGCAAGTATGGGAAAACATTAAGGGCACTGTTTGAACTGTAGGTTGGTGATGGTATGGGGAAGGGTTGAAGAACATCGGTTGGCGCGTTGGCTAGAGCTCCACCAGCGTCTATCCTTGAACAGAAGTTTGATCGATTAATCAATATAAAGATCTATTGACTGAATTGGAGACATGAACGAATGGGCAAACTCGGTATTTTATATTTTACATGCATACTCTGGGACTAGAGCTATGTAATATTCTAGTCCGTAACCTAAGAGCTTCGACTCTATAAGATAGATTTCATTACTTCTACATAGGTAAAATATCTTGGGACTAAGTGCAAAAAAAAAAAAAAATTAAAAAAAAAAAAAAGCGATCGACCATCAGACAGCATTTCCTAATGGCATTGCAAACATACTATAGAATCTGGCTGCGTCTCGGCCTAGCGTTTCCGATTCAGTTTTTGATGGCTACGAACTAGGTCGTTACTTGCTAACGCAGCACACACGCTCAGCTCCCCAGCGAGTACTGTGCTCGCAATTATCTTGGCTAGTTTTGCTGAGTTCACGCCCGGGCCATGAGGGCTTGATCCGCGCACCCCCAGCAGATCCAGTAAAGATGCCTGGGCTGGGAGAATAGTGCCACCCCCAACGGTTCCAACTTCAATCGATGGCATTGTCACGGAAATAAGCAAATCATCCGCCACGCTGTAACATCATTAACCAGTACACTGTTATATATTTGGTGAGAGTGTCGAGTAACAATTATAGGTACTTACAGGCTCATGGTAGTGATGCAATTGCTACTCTCGACGTTCTGAGCAACATCTTGTCCGGTCGCCAAAAAGATAGCGGACACTGTGTTACTGGCATGCGCATTAAACCCACCTAGGGAGCAGGATATGGCGCTACCAATGAGATTTTTGGCAGTGTTCAATTCCACCAAGGCAGAGGGGGTGGTTTTCAGAACGCTTTCCACTACCTTGGCAGGTATACGGGCCTGTGCCGAGACACTTTTCCCTCTGCCCTCTAACCAGTTGATGGCGGCCGATTTTTTATCGCTGCAGACGTTTCCGGATAGAGAAATGACCTCCATGTCCTCGAATCCGGATCGCTTCATACATGCTAGAGCATTATCTGCAGCAATGGAAACCATGTTCATTCCCATGGCGTCCCCGGTAAAAGCTTTGAAGCGGACATATAATAGCTCCCCGACCATGAAGGTTGTCAGGCCTTCAAATGTAATATGGCCGCTAGTCCCCGAAAATGCGCTCTTGATGATCTCTTCCGCGTCACCAGATTCTAGCCATTCTTTTGCCTGGCGAGCGCGCGAGAGAGATAAAAACTTTAGGCAAGGGGCGCGGGTGATGCTGTTAGCATTAAGGAAGGCTGTGGCGCCGCCTCCCATGCTAATTGCCTTCGCTCCTCGAGAGATACTAGCAGTCAGTGCGCCTTCCGTGGTAGCTATTGGAACATACAGAGGCTCGCCATCAATTACCAATGGGCCAGCAATTCCAACCGGTATCGGGACATATCCAATGACATTCTCACAGCATCGATGGAAGATTGAACTATAGTCCAAATTCTGGAAAGGAACGGAGTCCATGAAGTTTGGCTCTTTGCTTACTGTTGAGCGTTGGTTTTGGATGAACTGCCTGCGGATTTTCACTGCACGAGTGTAGTCCCCTAGCGATTCCTCGAGCTTCCTATGGTCTATTTGTCCTTCTACACAGCTCTTGATAAGATACTCGTCATTGTATCTATTCCCGGACTGCCCAGCCCCGTGGGAGTTCTCCAGGGAACTAGACTCGAGGGCGGCGACACTAGCCGGAAGTGAAATAATTCGCTCTTGGTATTTCTAAGCGGACAGATATCGGGATCTGGTAAGCAGATGGAGTTGCTGGAAACGTAACCAGAAAAAAAGTCACACATGTTTGCGTGGAAGCTCCTTGCATATGAAATTACACTCACATTCAGAAAAATCATCTTGGAGTTTCGAAGATGAGAGAATTTTCTTAAAGTAGAACAATTGGGACTTCTCCTGATTATTTGTACTTAAGGGAGAGGGAATTATATAGACTACAACTACAGTCAGGCTGCGAAATCGGAATTAGGCTGTGGCACACTAGGCATCCTTGTGATTCTGTGCGGTACATTATCGAAAAAGAGCTGCCACATAAGCATAACCTGGCTCTTTGTTTCCAAGTATACAAGGAGCAAGTTCTATAGCATTCTGTGCTTCCCAGCAAAGAGAGGGTTGGCTTCAATAAAGTAACAATTGACAGCCACCGTGGAACAATAACTCTATTATCTAACAATCAAAGCGCATGCCTCATTTGGTCCGTTAACAGATATAACGGGTAAGCGCTTGAGCAAGAATCGCTTGATCGCGAATTGATGTATCACGGAATAGGGGATGTCTAACTTAGAGAATATCTAGATATCTTACGAATTGTATAGTTAGGTGACGCTAAGTCTAGTGTGTCACTACTGCCGGGCCTAGATTGTCCCCGGATGTCCTTTGAAATTGTAATGTGAGTCATACATTTGTCACTGCCTTGAACACCAGGATGCATGTACAGAAAAATAGATGATCTTTAAGCTTATCAGTGGTTTGCCTGAATGGTAAGATTAATATCTGGTAACATCTACAAAAGTACTACTCTAGAAATCTCGGATATTGGCTGTGCCCTTGAAATGTTGGGTTCACTCTGCGTTGTCTCCGGCCCACATTGTCTCAAATGGGGATCGTACATTTTGAACCAGAACAGTTCTCTCCTTTAAAATAGCCCAAGATATAAAATCCGGCGTGAAGATGTTCCTCCAGGACACGATGTCATTGGCTGCAACCGGGTGTCCAGGATCAAAGCAGTGAGACGTAGATTGATATTATTATAAGCCTTGGATGCCCTGATCGGTTGATCCAAGCCTCGATCTCCACCGGAACCGGAACGAATTTCATATTCAAGCTATTGACAGGGTCATATGTATACGTATGGTGTTGATGGGTTAAATATTGTGGCATTTGGAAAACCACGACTGAGGCGGAAAGTACCATTCAACGCATACTTCTTTCTTTCCTTCCTTGTAGCTCATGTGTATATGTATAGAATACGGGTGCATTCGTTTTCCAATCCATGGTAAATCAGTATCGAGCACAAGGATTACGTTTGCAGATGGCACGGCGGGCGCGGCACCCGTTCTCTGACTCACGAACGCTCGGCGGTTTCATAGGCCTCGACTATACTGGGATGGCTTGACTCAGCTGACTGTTACAATTCAGTTGCGATCCAAGGAGTTTTGGGGTTTTTCAGGGACAGCTGCGAAGTATGAACGACCAGGGCGGCATACACCGTACCTAGTAACATGATTCTGTAATATATGAATGGTATATTGCCATGAAGCTGAACAGACTCGCCCACCAATAAAGACATGCCTTGTAAGGATTAAAACTCCATAACGGCTACATATTCCCCCTTCCAATGTCCTTCTTGGCCTATCCCATGTTGTATAAAGTCAAGCACTTCGGCCTCCCTCCTTTGGGTCTGCCGAAGATACTGGGGATGGAAGAAGACCAGCTGATGCCCCTAATTCGGCGTCCTTATGGCGTATAGATCGGATTTCCTTAAACATAAATATTGATTCAACGGCAAGGTTCCCCCAAGAGGACCAATATAGACTAGAAGGGTAATCCACCATTCCATGAATATCGGCTTTAGCGCTGTGTGTTGATGCCTGTAACCAAGGAAATTAGTTGAACAGTGTCGTAATTTTAGAGAATATCAGATTTAGGCCTTGATCAGCAATCGCAGCCCATGAAATAGTCCAACACTGTATCAGGAATGTGGGCCACTGGGTCAGTGCATTGAGCCAGAATAGGTCGCCGAGGAGCAAGGTCAATTCTGGACCATAGTCCCGAAAGGTGATAGGCCCTAGGAAGACGACAGGCGGTATAAAGGTGTAGATCCCCGCGGCACAGCTAGCTAACTGTAAGTCACATAGGTTTGGATATAGGCTCGCGGAATCATTCGCAGCTGCTTGGGCATAATTGCCCTGAGTGGAAGGTAAAAGCCACCCGACAACAAGATTAGAGCAGCTCCCGCTTAGACTCCCTTTTTGTGCGCGAAGTAGTGTTCATGGACAGATGCACCAGGAGGCAAGAAATCCGGCGCCACAAGGAATAGAAGGAATAGGAGGCTGTAGAGGAGCCTACTGGTGACGCAGCAATATTCTCAGTTCTTTGGAGTAAGTAACTTGAAACGCGCTCATATATCACTGAGCTTGTTCTTCAATAAACCAAGCAATGTAAGAACTTTCATGACGTGCGTCGTATCGCAATAAGTACGAATAATTATGAATATGGATTGTCATATAACTAAAAGAGCATGGATAGAATGGATGTTGAGCTGTAGTGTGACTATCGTCGAGCTCCCTGGCGTATAGATTATATAGGGAAGTAACAAATTCGATGCACCGGTGTCATGCGTATCGAATGACACATATTCATTGTCACCATAGCATATACTTTACAGGGGATGAAATATATGCCATTAACAGGCCAGATCCGCAGCACTGGTGGAATTCACTATCGCAATCATCTGAAACAAGGTCTGCTATAGATATGATGCAATGATATAGTACTATCCAGTGTTGATCTAAGTGGTATTATAAGGTGTGCGCGTCAAATATGGCTACTAGTTAGACTGAAAGTCTGTGCATTTCACCTGCAAGGGCCCGGCTAAAGGACTACAACATTCACAAACTCCAGGTTTGAACTTTGACTAGAGAATGGAATAAATAAGGTTATAGCTATAAACCTAGAAAGGGTAAGTTGTAAAGGGCGGATCAAAGGTATTCCAGTAACGTGGGTCACCACCTGCCGCACGATATTCATACTCACCGACTTTCGAACCGCAATAATTTGAACCTTTATATCTCAACCAATATAACTCCAATCGAAGAGGCGTTAGCAGTAATCAATTCGTTGGGACCTGGCGAATCGATTAATTATGTAACGGCTCAGGCCAATGTAGATAGATTGATTCTATTGGGTAGCTCTAATACGAGAGAATTGCTTGAAGAAGAGAATATCCCACAAGCGAAGCTCTGTGAGATATTATCTATCTTGAATACAAACAGAACAAACAAGAATCCTGCACTACTTGCTAATAGTCACTATAACTCAGCAGCCTATATAGTGACTGCACTATTATATTATCCCCTTCTTCAGTAATGACTGTCCTCAGCCATTCCGACTTGTCCAGCCTTATAATCTGTTATTATCTGGATAATCCTCTAGAAAAGTATCATGCTCTGTAGCTGATAGCTATTCTTATAATCTTAATAAAGATCTGGACTGCTTGGGATATTACTGGTAGAAATCCTGTAACTATTAGAAAGAGTTTTTGAAATTGCTTACTGAATACTAGTTTAAATCCTTATTATAACTGGTTTATTTAATATAGTAGTATAGCTTATTCTATATCTTCTTTACTATAAGAACTTTCTCTATCTTCTATTCTATTTATCTATTAACTTTGATTAGTAGTATCTTATTCTATAGCTATTCTGGTAATAGATCTCTGTCTATCTTTCTGAGCTTGTCTGGTAAAAAGACAGGATAGATCTTAATAGAGTTTAGTAAGTTAAGCTTATATATATTATTTACCTTGCTAATAATACAGAATTTCTCTGCTATTTATTAATCTAATTTCTTGTTAAGATATCCTATATTCCAATACTTTATTATAATATATATCCAGTTTCTAACTTTAAAATTAATCTCTTTATAGTAATAATCTATCTGCTTCTTCAAGGATTCTTAAGTCTTAATAACCTGCTACTTTACTCAGTTCTATACTTCTTCTAGCTGGTGCTCCCACTGGTAAGCTTCCTGGAAGTCAGGGTTCTTCAGCATCGCAGGATCTGCAGGGGATTACCAGTTAAAGAATACTTGTGATTTATAACTGTAATCCACTATAAAAAAGAATAGACCTATAGATTCACTCCTTAATATAGCAGTAGCATGGTCTATAAATAATAGTAAGTCAGATTAATTATTCTAGTAGTAATTTATAAATAGTTAGAGATACTAAGTAATATATTAATTAATAATTTTAGTCTAGCTATTTATCTGTAAATATTTATTTATAGACAGCTTTAGTTTTATCTCTAGAATCCTGCAGAACTTAGTCCAGAATTCTAATATAAACTATTTCTCTTAATCTAAAATAATAGAGTCTAATACTTCTTTCTAATAGTAAATATTCTTAATATATATTATTACTATATTGCAGGCACTAGAGATCTTGTAGTATAGTATTAATATAGATCTTTTTAATAAATAGTTAATAATAATAAAGATACTATTAAATCTCTTTTAGTTCTTTGGCATAGAGCAGAAATCTATAGATATATACTGTCAGAGCTGTAATAGAATTAGTAGAGACTATAGTAATCCAGGAAATAGATCTTGGAATATTTTGTCACGGATATAGGATTGGGCAATCAGTGAATGAGTAGTAGACACGTGACCCCTTTGTCTATAAGGGCAGCAAAGCACAATAGCTTCATGTTTTCTTTTCTTTTCCTCTCTTTAGCTTAGTCTCTTGGTGATAGACTACCTAATCAACTATTGATTCAGCCGAGTCCCTTACATATTTAACAGTACTGGCAGGTCTTACAGTTATATAGATATTAGTCAATATTCTTAAATATTCCTGGCTAGTAGTATCTTGCTTATATAAGCTGGTATATTTTATTTCTTTCCGGATATATAATTAACTTCTAATAATAAGCTTTATTTAATAGCTTTATTCTTAGTTTATCTTTCTTAGAGATTACTAATTATTCTTTATATAAGAATAAGTTTCTTTATATATTCTAGAACTTTATTAAAACTTAAGCTCTTTTCTATATTTCTTATAAAGAGAGATTTTTCTAGTTAGTCTTTAGAACCTTATCTATTACTTATATCTTTAGCTATAGAAAGATAATTATTACAGTAGTATATCTCTTTTATTCAGCTTATATTCTCTTATCCAGGTATCCTGGGTATAAGAGAGTCTATATTTAGTGAAGATCCTGACTAGACTTGTTAGGCCCGCGGGTTGGGCCGGGTTTTTCAGGTTTTGCAACCCAGCCCGTTGGGTTTGGGCCGGGTCAAGATTGTATATAAACCACCCATGGGTCAAAATATATATATGTGAACCACCTGCGGGAGCCCACAGCTGTAGATCCTTTCCTAGTAAAGCAATGATTTATATTCTTGATAGAATACAGTCTCTTAATACTATAATTTATTTATATTACTATAGGTAAATAATATATTTACTATATTTTATCTCTTAGTAACCTGCGGGTTAACCCGTTGACCCATGGGCTGGAGTAGTCAGTAACCCGGCCCGGTATGGACTTTCATATACACAAACCCAGCCCATTTCTTGGCGGGTTGGGCCGGGTTGGGCCGGGTTTTGTGGGCTGGGCCTAACAAGTCTAATACTAACTTATTAAGTATTTCTAGACTATCTCTAAGCTTTTTAGATCTTAAACTAATATCCTATTCTCTTATTAGATATTTCTCTTAATATAGTATCTGGTAATTATATTCTAAAAGACCTATAATAGTTTTTTAAGTAGTTTCTTTAGCTTTTCTAGCTTATTCTATCTATTAAGAGTCTACTCTACTATCTTCTAAACTCCTTATATCTTATAGAATTTCTATATATTTAATTTCCATATCTGAATATTCTGCTTTATCAGGTTTAGTATATTAAATTATACTAACTTTATCAGTTTTGTCTTCTTAGACTTAGGAATAGAAGTTGCTATTTTGATTACTAATTCTCTTTAGAGTTGCTCACTAGGATCTCTAGTTATTTTAACTGTCTTATCTGTCTCAACTATCTTATTTACGGTTAGGCTGACCGTTGGGACGGGATAATCCCAGGGATTTCGGGATGGGATGGGATTTTGGGATTTTGGGATGGGAAATGGGAATCCCGTCCCATCCCAAAATCCTAAAATAATGCCAAGACAAGGATGGGAATCCCGTTTTTATAGTTAATCTGGATAGGAATCCTATTCTATTTTAAAATTGGGATTGGGAATCCTGTTTTGTATAGTTAAACAGGATAGGATTCCTGTTCTAGCCCTATATTTAGGATAGGATAGGAAACGGAATGCCAAGAGGGAAAATAGAATAGAATAGAATAGAATAGAAAATTCCTATAATAAAATACTATATATACTGTTATAAAAGATTATTATAGACTATATAAATTTAGCTTATAATTATTATATTTAGCTTATAATTATTATATTATATATATTAAAGTATTTTATATTTTATTTCAGGATTTTAGGCTAGAAAACGGGAATCCTATTCTATTCCAAAATCCCAAAATAATGCCAAGACCAATATAGGAATCCTGTTTTTATAGTTAATCTGGATAGAAATCCTATCCTATTTTAGAATTGGGATTGGGAATCCTGTTTTGTGCGGTTAAACGGGATGGGATTCCCGTTCTAGCCCTATGTTTGGGATGGGATGGGAAACGGGATGCCAAGAGGGAAAACGGGATGGGAAATGGGATGCCAAGGATGGGATGGGATGGGATGGGAATTTCCCATCCCATCCCGTCCCATCCCAACGGTCAGCCTATTTACGGTTGTCTTATCCATCTCAGTTAGCTTGGATATCTCCAGTGTCTCCAGCAGGTCTTCTTGGTTATTGGCCTTAAATATCTCTAGTACTATATTCAGCTCTCAGGTATTCTTACAGCTTGATATATATCTCCCTGTTCTAGGGTCTTGCTTATGCAGTATCTGACCTATTCAGCTTTCAAGATATAGTGGTTCAATAGCCTGATCAGGGATAGATAGGCAGGTTATATGGGCCTGGCTATCTTTAACAAGATTAAGGATTAATACACTATGTACAGCTTTAACTCTGCTGAATTAGGTAAGGTAGTTAGCCTTATATAATTCCCCAAGGTGCTAGGCCTGTTGGTTAGACATGACATAGCAGCCCAGGCTCATAACCTATATTATGATCTTAGGGGAAAGATGGGCAGGATGAGGCTGTATCAGCTATATGTATATAGCCTACTGAGAACTGGATGCCATTCTGATAGGTGCTCAATTCTATGGACGACTATATTAACTATCTTGACTAGACTTCGGCAGAACCCACGAAAGCCCAAGCCCAACTGGGCCCAACCCATAAATGGGCTGGGCTTTGGGCCCGGTTTCGGGGCCCACGATGGGCTTTGGGCTCAACTCATGGGCCCACGGCCCATAAATGGGGGCCCATTAGGGGCCTAATCTAGGCTAAACAGTGCAAGCAAGCCTTGACTTAGTGACTGCATAAGTTATATATATTCTAGCTATAATTTTAGATATTTTCCTTACATCTTTCTTTAAAAGAATTATTTTATTATAATTTATGGTTACTTTTCTTTTAGCTCTAAGCAGAAAGAGAGATTTTATTATAAGAAAATAGTAAATACTTTATTAATAATACTTAAATCTATTATTCTCTCTACTCTTCTACTTTCTTCCTGATACCTGTAGCTGTGTATTACTTACCAGTAATTAGGGATTAGTTTTATTACTATTACTATTACTATCTATCTTTATTAGATTATTATATTTATTATCTTTCTTCTCAGTATTACTAATAGTCTCTATTTTAATATAGTCTAGCTTATCTTTATTCTCTTCTTTTTCTATCTCTATCTCTTATAAAGTAAAGAATTTCTTAAGATACTTTCTCTCTTACTCTTTAAGATTAAATCTTAATATATAAAGAAATATTATAAGCTTCTAAATTATTTTAGACTTTATATATCTATAGTAATAATGACAGATATCTTGAGCAGTATTAAAAAGTTATTCTATACCAGTATCTGTTACTGGAACAGAGAGAATATCCTGAGTAAATAAAGTAATTAAAGAAAAGCAGATTTAGTTATCTCTCTAGAATTAAAGAGACTTAGCATTAATAGTATTTTATAAGAAGATAATAAAGTTAGTATATTATTAAGATTAAATAGTATTAAATATATTATTATCAAGATATTTTTATTACTAATTAATTTAATCTATACTTTATATTTATTTAATATCTTATATAGCTTTAAGTTTAGTCTTGCTATAGCTTAAAAGTTAGTAAAGCCTTGGATAGTAGCAAGACACTTCTAATAGAGAGCCAGGGCTTCTTAGAAGAATTTCCAGTATTAATTATACTATAGCTTATCCCAGTTATTTAAAAGAAAGAATTAAAACTTATTATCAGGTACTAGTATAGTACTAATTATATAAATATATTCTGGTATATTATCTATCTGCGAGTAATACTTATCTAGCTTTAATTAGCCAGTCTTAAGAGATTTAAGTATCTACTTTTTCTATAGAGCCTGCTTCTGCTAGAGCTGTGTTATTAACTATTTAAGATATCTAAAAAATATATTATAGAACTTAAAAATAAGATATATTATTATATCTCAGATCTTTAATAGCTCTGTTATATAGAGAAAGAATAGCTCTATAATATAAAGAAGATAGTTAACTTAGCACTACTCTTTGTTATTCAGTAATAGTTCTTTACAGCTATATACTGCTAGTATATAGAAGAATTTAAAGATTAAATAGAGTTACTGTTATGGGACTGACTTACAGGCAGCCCTATATCATGGGAAGCTCTGCCTAAGGCATCGCTGCCAAGCCTTTACCACACAAATATTTTATATAATATATTATTTCTGTTAATTAGCTATTTCTTCTTGTTCAATAGGCACACTTAGATTAGAATAATCTATTTATCCTGTAACATTAGAAATAGCTTATTATCTTTATTAGAAGCTGAAGACCAGCTTCATGTATAGTAAGGAATAATAATGGGCTCTAGTGTAGATCCTACAGCTATAATAATTCAGGAGATATAAAATCTTCGTGCAATAATAGAGACTCAAAGAAATTAATTTAAAGAATAGATAACTATTCTTAAGAAGGAGAATGTGACGGCCGATCAATATGATGATATATTGGTGCTATCCTATCTAGAATTTCAAGCGTGAGGGGAAAGAGAAGGAAATGTTGTGGAGAAACACAAGATGTGTGAGGGGAAAGAGAAGGAAATGTTGTGGAGAAACACAAGATGTGTGAGGGGAAATAGCATGCTACGTATAAACAGCGTAAACACTGACAAATTTGTTATATTACTTTTCCTTCTAGGCCTGACTGCCCTCAGTTAGGGATATATTGTCTTCCGGATAGTCTTCAATAAATTGATCCTTCTCAGAAGCTTCAATCCATAGAGCTAAATATTTCAGAGGTCCTGGACAGTTAGGGTTCTTGTTATGGTAATCGCAGAGTAAGAATGCCGCATTTTTGAAATCCCCTGCAGGATACTATATCCAATCAGTATTATCAGAGCTAAGCTATTTAGTATAATAAGTAAGGTATCCTAGGCATATATAGCTCACAAGTATTTCCTCTACTTCCTACTCAGTATAGTTATTTACCTGGATTAACTTCAGAATATTCTAAATCTATCCCAGTAAGAAATTAGTTTTCACTTTATAGTGCAGCTTCTCAGGATAGAAGACAGGATATATATAGATATTCTCTAGAAGTAAGATCTTGAATAAATAACTTATTTTCTTGACTATTAGTACTGGGCTATACTATTCTTTAGTAAGTTTTCAGGATAGCTATCTTTAGTACTAATTTTATATATCTATAAATACCTTATCTTCTATCTGAAAATTAACTAGTCAATAATAGCAGTTTACTTAATATATCTATTATTTCTAAGTATATTATATATTAGTGTAAGTGAAATTCTAAACTTACTTTATTTTCTCTATAAGAGCTTAAGCTTGTTCGCGAGTTATAGTAGTTAATCCAGGAGTCTGTAGAGAAGTCTAGTTAAATAAGGTGTGAGACTTATAGCCATATTCTATTATAAATAGAGATAGACTAGTAGTTTTATATAATAGTATCACAGTAGTAAAGTTAATCAGTAGTAGCAGTTCTGACCAGTTATTCTGGAAATAACTGATAAACAGAATTAGCTACTGTATAGTATATTAATTAATAATTTCTGTCTGTCTATTTATCTACAGATAATATACAGTAAAGAGCTTCAGCTTTATCTACAGGATTCTATAGAATTTATTCTAGAAATCAGTAATAAACTGTTCTTCTCAGTCTAATATAATTATATCTGGCAGTCTAGTTTAAGAATAGATTTATTTAATAAAGAGCTTTGCTATCTTCTGTAAGATAGTTATTTTAAAATATAGAATAGAGACAGTATACTTACTTAAATAATCTATTATTATAAAGATTATATTATACCTATATCAGTCCTTAAAAAAGATATAGAAATCTATAGAAATATATTACCAGGGATACTTAGAAATAGAAAGAGATTATAGCAGCTCTAGAGATAGATTACAGTAATTATTCTTATACTTATAGATTAAGTAGTTATCTATATAATATTTAATATTATAACTTTAGATATCCCAGTAATAACAGTGCTTGACTAGACTGAGTATCTTAGTATATCCAGGATATGCAGTAGAAGATTACTAATAGATTTTATCCAGTAAATATATTTATAAATCTCTATTCTCTAGTATCACTAGGCAGTTATAGAATAGTAGAAGATTATTTTCTAGAATATATTCTTATTTATTTTAATAGATAAGGTCTTATAGAGTTACTAGTAAGTTATAAATATAGTTTACTGTAAGTATATAATTAACTATCTAGAGTATATCCTATACTAAAGTAATCTCTATATTCTTAGAGATAGAAAATATCCTAGATTTAAGTTATTCTAATTTAAGTAGGATCTGCTCTTAATACTAGTCTATTAGTAAACTATCACTTTTTTAGTAGATTAGTATATCTATAAAAGTATTTTATTTTCTAGAACAATATTTAATAATAAAGTAATATTAGAAGAGAATCTTACTTTAATAAGTCTAATATATATTTAGCTACTTAGTTATTATAAAATATTTAAGAATATAATAGTTAATAAGAATTCTAAAATAGTCTCTTCTCTATAAGCTCTTAAGTTTAGGCTACTATTTCTTTAGAGTTTAAATAATAGCTAATATTTCTTTATTATAGATATTATAGTTATACTCTATAGTTAATATAGTCTTTAAGAGATAGATAATTAAATACTATTTATCAGTAATTAATTATAAGAGTACTCCAGTAATAATTCTATCTGCAGTATTAGTCTTTATATAAGTAGGTAGAATAGAATTATAGTATATAAGTATAGAGACTGATATTAGAGCTTATTTTAAGATTTTAAATATCTTCTAGCAGGCTATATCCTATATAAAGATAATATCTTTCTGGATAAGCCTGGTTAATACTTTTATAATCTGACTGTAGACTTTTATAAATTACTAATAGAAATTATAGAATTCTAAGAATAATTAGACTCTATAAACAGTTATAGAAGTCTATTATTTAAAAATAATAGTAATCTTAGCAGGATCTATATAGATTCTATCTATAGTAATAATAAAGTCTAGAAATTTAATTCTTATAATATAAAACTTATACTTATAGATCACAGTATAAAGACCTGTAGTTTATAATTATTCTAATACTTAATAGATATAAAGCTTATATTCTGTCTTATTCTTACTGTAAATAAGGATATTATTAATATAAGCAGTAATAAACTTATTTAAGAAGTCTATAAGTACTTTATTAATCAGATACTAGAATACAGTAGAATTATTAATAAGTCTAAAAGATAAAACTTAATATTTAAAAGTGCTATAGCAGATATAAAATATAGTAAGATCCTTAGATTCAGAATCTATATAAATATAGTGAAATTTCTAATAGATATCTAGTTTTAAGAAGATCTTTATATATTTAAGATAATCTATTATTTTATTAATAAATAAAATAAAGTAGAGATCTTTCCTTATTAAGATATTTAACTTATAATAATCTATATAGAAATATAGTTTCTCTTCAGGTTTCTTTACTATAAGAATAGATAAAGTATATAATACTATACTGGATATAATAAATCTCTTTTTTAAATTATCTATAATATAGTCTCTAGCAGTCTTAAGTTCTTTAATAATTATCTTATAGAGAGAAGTAATCTCTATAGATTCCTTCTCTTTAAACTAGATCTTATAATTATAGAGATATAAAAAAAATAAGATATTAAAGTTCTTTTTTAAAAAGATATTAATTAAATTATAATACTATATTAGTAAGATTTTTTTAATTTTCTTCTTTTTTAAGATCTCTATTACTGAGATAGTTCTATTAGTAATTATCTTTTTAATAGTACTTAATAAGATAATAAAGATTTTAGTTTTAGAGTTCTTTAAGTATCTATAGAATCCAGCAGCTCTAATTATTATAATCTAAATATAAATAGAAATAAGCTTACTTAATAGCTTTTTATTTATCTATTTAATCTAATAATTAAAACTCTTTCTATTAAGATTTTATTCTATTTTAATAATAAATTTATAATAGTGGCTTCTATAGCTATATAGTAACTTATTTACTAGAGATTTAGTAATCTACTTTACTTTCTCTATTCTTATTTTTTTATCTCTATAAGTAGTGTCTCTTTAATACTCTCTATTAACTATTTTTTATTTTAAGATCTTATACAGTATTATAGTAAGAAGTTCTGCTTTAACTTTATTTTATAAGTTTAACTAATTTAGCTATACCAGCTATTAATACTAATAGTTTAGTAATACTCTATATTTAGTAAACTATATTTATTCTAATATAATATTATATTAATCTAGATCCAGAATTAGAAAAGGAATATCAGGAAATTATTAACTATCTATAGTAAGAATTAACTTAATTATATAGATCAAGAAAATAACTCTCTTATTATTAAAGCTAGTTATCTTATAGAATCTATTTAAAGAAATAATAGATATCTTAAAATATTAAGCTATCTTAGTAGTAAAGATAGTATTAATATAGAAAAAGATATTTACTCTAGAGTTAGTAAATATATAGATAGAGAATATTATTCTATTTTTAAATAGCAAGATTTTAATAGTAAAATTATTACTATTTCTTTCTAGTAATTTTTCTAAATCTAATATATTTATATAAATATCTATCTTATCTAGAATAGAGATTTTTTCTAGACTAAATCTTTTAATAGTTCTTTATTACTATTTTTCTTAAATATCTTTACTTATATAGATTTCTTGTCAGAATAATTACAGCTAAGATATCTAATTTTTTAACAGTAAAAATATTTATCTTTATTTATTAGATAATTATAGATTTCAGTATCTATACTTATTATATAAGTTACTAAAGGCATTTCTTTAGTCTTAATTATAGAAAAAGTATAATTTACTATTATAGAAGTATTCAGACTTTATTAGTAGCCAGAAGAGAAAGTCTATTCTGTATAATTATAATATTTCAGGATCTTATTAATTAGATTAGCTAAACAGGCACATTTCTTAATATACTGATTAAAGTTAATCTTATTATTATTAAAATAAGATATTATAAGTTCCTGGAGCTTAAATAGTAATCTCTAGTATAGATCTTTTTTTTAGTAGTCTAGATTAATACCAGTCTCTACTATAAGATAGCAGAAATTTAAGATAAATATATAAAACTTATCTCTAGAGACTATCTTTAAATTATTATACTGCTAATAGATATTATATCTCTTATTTAGATTAAAGAAGATATTCTTCAGATAAACCAGTATATCCTGAGTATTATTATAGAGATTATAGAACTCTGGACAAAAATAGAAAACTAAATAATATTATATATCTTTTTTATAGTAGCTTATAATATATATCTTATAAAGTACTGCAGTACTATAGTAGTTAGTATTAATATTTAGTTTCTGGTATATAGCTAGGATCCAGTCTTTAAAAGTAGAGTTCTTTCTATTACTGAATATAGAGGGATTAGGAATCTTTATAGACTTATAAGGCTTATTAGTGATTTATCCAGCCTGGAAATTAATATAAGCTAACTATATAGTAAAAAGATCTTATTTAGTAACTATATTATCTTTTTCTTTAATTAGATTATTAATCTATTTAAGTAATATATCTCTCTTAATAGTTAAGTTATTAATAGTAATCTTAGCGCACTCTACTTTAGTCTCCAGATAATTTAAAATATAAAGAATTATATTAAAGATTTATTCAGAATTCTTAATATATATACTGTAGAATTCCTTACAGGAAATATCTTCTTTATTATCTGTTTCTATAAGCAGTCCGGTCAGTCATTAGTAGCTGTCTCCTGGTACAGGAACAGGCTTAGTATTGGCCTTATATGCTATTGTTCCAGTTATTTATCTATCTGGTTTGTTTCATTCATTTGGCCGTTGTAGCGTTGCCAAAGATATAGAGATTTTGGATACTAGCAGCTTCTTGTAGACCGCGTACAGTATTAAGAGAAGAATAATATAGACACTTGAAATTATATAATAGCTGATCAATATAATGATATATTGGTGCTATCCTATCTAGAATTTCAAGCGTGAGGGGAAAGAGAAGGAAATGTTATGGAGAAACACAAGATATGTGAGGGGAAATAGCACGCTACGTACAAACAGCGCAAACACTGACGAATTCGTCAGAGAATGCCGCCCTCTATACTGAACTTAAGAATTCCAGAACAAATAACCAGCCAAACAGCCCAACTATAACTCCTATACTGATTACTGAAACCATCCCTATACTGAGTAAGTTAAGAAGACCCCGGCCAGTATATCCTGATATTAAATTATTTACTGGTAAAGATAGCAGAAGCTATCTATCCTTTTATATAAATCTCTATATAAAGCTTACTATCGATGCGGCCTGCTATTTGGACAAGATATCTAAGGTATACTATATATACAGCTGATTTAGGGGTAGAGCAGTCCAGCATATCCTACTATAGTTAGACACTCAGGATATAAATACTGTGTCACTGGATGCCCTTATTAATATAATGGATAAAGCATTTAGGAATCCTGATATCCAAAGAAAAGCACTTATATAAGTAAATACTATAAAATAAGGAAAACAGAAGCTTAAAGAATTCTTAAATAATTTTAATAAAGCACTACTGCAAGCAGGAGATATTAGCTAGTTAAATAACCAGAAGAAAGTATTTCTGGATACTGCTGTTAACTGGAGACTAGTTTAAGGGCTAGTTAGTATTTCCCAAGAATTGATATATAAAGAATATTATAATTAGCTTTAAAGAATTAACTATAACTTGTAACAAGTAGTAAGGCTTAACTAAGCAGCTATATAGATAATAGCCTTTTCCCAGTATAAGTAAGCTGGGCAGACTAGCCTAGACTGGATAGACTAGAAAGCTATTAATACCTAAATTGCTGCTCTTAAATAAGAAATTGCCAGCCTGTATATAAAGAGAAAGAATAGACAGAAAGAGACATAGTAAGCAAGTAAGGCTGAAATAGACTAGAGAAGAAAAAGCAGTAGATATCTATATTATAGTATCTTAGACTATTTTATCTATAATTATAAGTAGAAAGTAGCTATATATATAAAATCAGTTACTACTATAGTATTAGAGAATAATAATAATTTATCTAAATCTAAAGATCCTGTACAGAGAAAAGATTAAGCTTAGTATAAAGGTATGTAACCAAGCAGACAGAACAGAATAAAATATATAAATAATAGAAATATTTTAAAGAAAAGTATATGGTAACTTAGCTATTTCTAGTAAAGACTATAGTTAATCTAGTAAAGCCTGCTTGTATAATGATTGATATAGATTACTTAGTCTATAGTATAATAAGTAAAGATTTTATAAAGAGAAAAAAGCTGCCAGTAATAGAGATTACTTCTTAATCAGTAAAAAGAGTAATAGGTAAAGACTGTATAATTATATAGATTATATATATATAACTTAATATAGACTCCTACTCAGAACAGGACTTCTATCTATATATAATGCTAGACTACTTAGATTATAATATAATCCTAAGAATGCCCTAGCTTAAAAGATTTGATAAAAGACTAGAATCTAGAAGAGGCTGTCTTTATCTCTATATAACTAAAGCTAGACTTTATAATAGAGCTAGAAAATCTAGACAGTAACTAAATATTATTTAGATCTTAATAGTAGTTATAGAAGAATACTTATAGAGAAACTGCTATATAAGCCAAGATATAGAGATCTTTATAGTTTTTCTATTAGATATTTAAAAAGTATTATTTCTAAAGAAGTAAGTAGACTCTATTACTCTATTACTAAAGTAGTATAAAGATTATCTACTATTATTTCTACTAGAAAACTTATAGAAACTATTACCACACTGCAGTAAGAAGATTAACTATAAGATTAAACTTATATAAAAAGATAGAAAAAAACTAGAGATTCTCTAGAATCTACTTTATAATATATTATAAGAAGAACTAGTAGTCCTCTAAAAAAAGCTTACTAGTCTATTAAAAAAGAACTTTATCTATATCAGTTATTCTCCAGCAACTGTACCAGTACTATTTATATAAAAGCCTGGAGGAGGACTAAGATTCTATATAGACTATAGAGTTCTGAACATAATTATAAAGAAGAACAGATATTCTCTATTCTTAATCTAGAAGACTCTAAACTAGATCAGCTAGGCTAAATAGTTTACTAAGCTAGATATATCTTTAGTTTTCTATAAGATCTGAATTATAAAGAGCCAGAAATAAATAACTGCTTTTTATATAAGATATAATCTCTTTAAATAGCTAATTACTTTCTTTAGACTAGTAAATATCCTAAGCACTTTCTAGAAGTATATAAACTGAGCTCTAAAAGACTATCTGGATAAGTTCTGCTCTATATATATAGATAATATACTGGTTTATATAGATAGATTATTAATCCAGTACTGGAAGTATATATAAAAGGTACTAGAGTAACTAAAGTAAGTAGAACTGTTTCTAGATATTAATAAATATAAATTTAAATATAAATAAATAATCTATCTAGAGTTTATTATATAAGCTAGAAAAGAGATATAGATAGATCTAAAGAAGATTAAAGCAATTGTTAGCTAGAAGAAGCTAATTATTATTAAAGATGTATAAGAATTCCTAGACTTTACTAATTTCTATTATAAATTTATATCAGGGTTCTTATAAATTATATAATTACTAATTAAACTTACCAAGAAAAATACTATCTTTAAATAATCAGAAGATTATTAGATAAGCTTTAAACTGTTAAAACAGAAGTTTATAATAGAGCCTATTCTTAAATCTTTTGATTCTAACTATATAATAGTGATTAAGATAGATTTCTTAGGATATAATATTAGAAAAATTTTATTATAGTATAATAAACTAGAAGATCTTTACTCCTGTACTTACTTTTTAAAAAAGAATATTCTAACTAAATATAACTATAAGATTTATAATAAGGAGTTATTAGCTATTATATAAAGTCTGGAATTCTAGAATACTAAGTTATACTCTATTAAAGAGTTTAAAGTAATTACTGATTATAAGAATCTAGAATACTTCTTCTCTTCCAGGAAACTTACTAAGAGATAAATATAATAGAGTTTATTTCTTAGTAGATTTAACTTTAAGTTAATCTACAGAAAGAAATCAGAAAATAAGTAAGTAGATATATTTTTAAGAAAAGATTAAGATATACTAGAAAAGAATAATAACTGAATTATATCTTATATAATATAATTTTTTAAAGAAGATAGATTAACTATAATATCTTAATTAATAATTCTATTACTAATTACTCCAGTTCAAGAAATTAAGGGTCTCTAGAAAAAGGCTCTAGAAGTAAATACTAAATATCCTGAATTAATCTTTATTATATAGAAAGAATAGAGGAAATTCCCTGTAGCTCTTAGTCTTAAAATTACTATTACAGAATATTAAGTTAAAGAACTATATTTACTATTCTAGGGCTAATATTAGGTTCTAGATTATAAATCCCTTTATATATCCCTAATTCAGCAAGCCCACAATCCCATAATTGCAGGCTATCCCAGTAGAGAATAAACTTACCAGAATATTAGTTAATTCTACTACTGGTCTAATATATCCAAAGATATAAGACAGTTTGTATAAAACTGTAGCATGTATAGTAGAATAAAAGCCTGGCAGGATCAGAAGAATAGATTACTCAAGCCTCTTCCTATTCTAGAAAGACTATAACAGAAGATAATTATAGACTTTATTACTGATTTACTAGAGAGTAATAGATATATAAACCTGCTTATAATTATAGACTATGTTAGGCGCACCTTACAGCGCCTGCGGGTGATATAGTAGCACGTGCGGGTCACGTGCTACCCGCTGCGGTAAAATCTTTACCGCACCCCAATGGCTTCAGAAACCAGTGATCAACCTCTGTATATGGTAGTAGATTATTCAATAGAAACCCAGTCCTCTGCTCCTGCCACCTGCGGCACTGTAGCACGCTATTCCCCTACTACCTGCAGCTCTCTAAGCTGTAATTAATAATTTTGATCACTCTTTTGGGTTCTCTTACTCCTGAATAGCCTGTTATAGCACTGCAGACACGCAGGGCAGTAGCTCCTGCAGGAGATACTGGATTGAATACCTAAAGCCCCAGGGAACTGCATGACCCGATAATCTCAGAATTGATCTCCATGACAATAGCCGCAGCTACTATATTGCAACCCCATAGAAACATAACTGTGCAAGCAGGATCAGGAAGTATCTCTCTATTAATAATAAGAATTCCAAGTCCTGCCCTAGAGGAAGAAGTGCGGTTTATAGAGTAAGAATATCAGTGAATCTAACTAGAGCTATAAAAGCAGGAACTTAACTACTTGATTAAATAAAAAAAGCAAAAGCTACAGAAAGTAACTAAATATATAGAGACAGAACTATTATATCCTAAACCAGAATTAAATAAAGTAAATAGAAATAATATAATATAAGTCTAAAAAGTATAGATATCTTTCTTCTACAGGTTTTCTAGCTAACCAGTAATAAATAAAGAATACTATAGAAAAAATATAAAAGAATATACTATATTTATAGTCTATATAAAGAATTACTTTACTGTTAATTAATACTATTTTATTAATAATATAATAAAGATTACAGATAGTGTTTTCTATTTATTAGTAAATCTTATATATCTGTAGGATTAATATATTAATAAATAGGAATATAACTTTACTTAGAATAAGTTCTATAACTTTCTTCTATAGCAGTTAAATAACCCTATTAATTTATAGCAGAATATAAACCAGAAATACTATAATATAAAATAATAACTATACTAAACTGTACAGGAATTTACTATATTTATTATATAATAGGAAGTGTAACTTCCAGAACCTTATACTAAACTATAATAAAAGAATTATCTTTAGATATAAATTCTAGAAAAGCTATAGTAAGAATTACTAAAATACCTAAATAAGTCTAATAAATATAAAAACTTTATAGTATATCTCTAAACTATTAAGAATAGCCTGCTGTATTACAGGATAAACCAAGAAAAATAGTATACTAATTAATATATATTAATGCTATTATTCTTGTAATAGAAATAAAATCTCAGGAAGAGATTATTATTTAACAGGACTTTATTACTGAATCTGAACTATAATCTGCAGAAACAGAAATCTAATATAAATAATAGAATAAACTATAGAAATAATAAGAGTAGCTTACTAGATAAATACTATTACTATAGATATTTTAGATACTAAAGTAGAGATTACTGTATGGCTAGATCTAAACTAATAATAACTATAACTAATATACTAAAAAACTAGATATCTAAGACTGTAATATAGCTATAATTCTAGAGATTAAGACTAATCAAAAATTAAATAACTTAATAAGTATATAGATAAAGCTGTATATACTAGCAGGCCAGAAAGAAGCTAAAGTATTAATTAATAGTAAAGTTCAAGCAATCCTGATAAACTAGATATAGATAAAAGAAAACCTATCTATAGTATAGAAAGTATCTAGAAAGATTATAGCACTAGACAGGTATAAGATTCTCTTATATAATAGATACTAGATTACTATAGATATAGAGAATTACCAGAATATCAGGCAGGAGATAGTTTTTACTATAGATATAGTAGATATAGAGAACTATAATATTATTCTTAGCTATCTATAGCTATAGAAAGTAAATCTTCTAATTAACTGGTAAGTCTATAACTTTATCTATAGAGACAGCTATAGTAGTGATCCTATACTAATAGTTTTAAGTATAAAGATAGTCTAAGTAGTAGAGAAAGGTCTCCCTATCTATATAGTCTATATAAATATCTATAAAGATAAGACTAAGATGTAGACTGCTAGTATAGCAGTAGTAACTAAAGAAATAGAGCCAGAGATACTAAAGAAGTATCTGGAATTTTAGAAAGTCTTCTCTAAAGTAGAAGTAGAAAAACTATCTCTATATATAGAATATAATTATATAATTAAATTAATCCCTAAAAAACAGCTATTATATTAGTTAATTTATTCTCTCTTTAAAAAAGAGCTTAAAGTGCTCTAAGAATATATTATTACTATATTTAAAAAAGAGTAGATAAAATCCTTAAAAAGTCTAGTAGAAGTATCTATTATATTTATATTAAAGAAAGATAGCAGTCTGTAGCTATATATAGATTACTATAGATTAAATAAAATTATAATTAAGAATTACTATTTATTACTACTAGTTAATAAAATAATAGATTATCTAGTAAAAGTAATGATTTATACTAAGTTAGATCTATAAGATATATATTATTATATTTATATTAAAATAGAAAATAAATAGAAAACTACTTTCTATATCTGTTATAGCTATTTTAAATATTGGATAATGTCTTTTAGTCTAGCTAATATATCTATAATATTTTAAATATATATTAATAAGGCCCTTAGTAATCTACTTAATATATACTGTATAGTCTATCTAGATAATATCCTTATCTATTTAATATCAGAAGCTTAGCATATATAATATATACAGGCAGTCCTGGAATAACTACAGCAGTATTAGTTATATACTAAACTAAGTAAGTATAAGTTCTATATTATATATATAAGCTATCTAGAATTTATTATTATACTACAGAATATTAAAATAGAGTCTAAGTAGATAGAAATCATAGACTTATAGTCTGAGCCTACTATAGCACAGGAGATTCTAATATTTACTGACTTTATAAACTTTTACTATAGATTTATTAAGAAATACTTATATATAGTACTATCTTTAATAGACCTTATAAGAGATCTAGAAAGCAGAAAGAAAGCTAAAAATAAACTATATAAATCTATAGAAGATAAAAAGAGTCTCTACTAGTAAAAGTATAACTTTCTAGACAAGAAAATTAAGCTTTTATTAAAAATAAAAAAAATATTTAAGAAATTAAAAGAGATCTTTAAAAAAGTACTAGTTCTTAAGTATTTTAATTCTATACTATAGACTATATTAAAAATAGATATATCTAACTTTATTATAAGTATAATAATCTTTTAATTATATAGTAACAGGGCATGGCACCCTATTGCTTTCTATTCTAGAAAAATAATAGATATAGAATATAGATATAGAGTATATAATAAAGAGCTCTTTATAATTATTAAGATATTTAAAATATAGTAGTGCTATTTAAAAGAGAGTAGATATTCTATTACTATTAAGTCTAACTATACTAATCTTAGTAGCTTTATATAGCTATTACTAAAGTAGCTAAATAGATATCAGGCTTATTAAATAAAGCTACTCAGTATATTTAATTTTAAAATAGAGTATTATCTAGAGAATAAAAATCCTATAGATATATCTAGTTAAAGACCTGACTATATATCTACTAAAGAAGAAATTAATCTATAATCAATACTATTAACTCTATAGATAAAGCTATAGCAGATAATAGAAAAGATTATAGATTAGAAAGATATATCTAATAAGAAAAGTCCTGTATTCCAAGTAGAATAGATAAAAAGATACTAAAGTAAAAGAGAAAATACTTAAGAATAATAAATTCCTACAGGAGATTAAAATATATCTATAAATAAGAATTACACTACTAGTATTACCAGTATTCTAGATTACTAAATACTATAGATTATAGTTACTAAAGTAATCAGATCTGAATTAGTATACTCTAATTCTATAGAATTAATAATAGAGCTTATCTACTATATCTAATAGAAGAATATAAAAATAAAAAATCAATATCTATATATATAGTAAAAGAGTTAGGGAAAGTAAGATAATTTATCCTGGAGAATAGATAAAAATAGACTTCTTAGATATAAGAGTATAGTTTATATATCTAAAATTAAAATAATAATTTAAGAAATCATAAGAATAAACTATAATCTATTATAGAGAGATTATACTAGCTTTAACTGTATCTATAATATTATTAGATATAAGTATTATTGGCATGATATATATACTAATATAAAAGAATATATAAAAATATATAATATCTATTAATATATTAAAGTATATAGATATATATCTTATAGAAAATTAGCTCTGCTTTTAATCTCTATAAGACTAGAAGATATTATAACTATAGATTTTATTATAGAATTACTTTCTAGTAAGTAGTAGAGAAAGATTTATAATATATTATTAATTATAATAGATATACTGACTAAATATACTATCTATATTCTATATAGTAAAGATATTAATATATTATATTTTATAGAGTTAATATATATTATAATAGTCTCTATATTTAGGAATCTGTAATATCTGGTAACTAATAGAGATACAGTATTTACCAGTCACTACTAGACAATGCTATATAACTATTTAGAAATAAAGTAGAAACTATCTATTACTTTCTACTTATAGATAGATAAATAAACTGAGTATTAAAATTAAATACTAGAGTATTATCTATATATATACTATAATTTCTTTTAGAATAACTAAACCTACTAGTTATCAGTAGTGCAGTATATATATAATACTATAGTCTATAGTACTACCAAGATAATATCTTTCTATATATTAATAGACTTTATACTAAATCTATAGATTAATATTAATAATAGATTACTGTATATAAAAGCTCTAGAAATAAAAGAAAAAGCTAAAAAGCTCTAGTAAATATATAATATAGTAAAAAATATACTTAAGAAGTCTAAAACTATAATAGTAATATAGTATAATAAATATTATATAGATATATAGTTTAAGATAAAAGATAAAGTACTAGTATAGATAAAGAATATCTTTACTATATAACTAAATATTAAATTAGATTATCACTAGTTAGAACTATTTATAATTATTAATATATAGAAAATATAGTCTTATAAACTAAGGCTACTGCTATAATACTGCTGCTTATATCCAGTTTTCTATATCTTATTACTAAAGCCATATTACTAATAGAAAGATTAAAAGATACAGTTACCATCTATCCTGATTAATAGAGATAAAGAATAGGAGATAGAATATATCTTAATAGAAAAATATACCTAAAATAGAGAAATACTATATCTAGTCTGATAGACAGGATATATATCCACAGATAATATCTAGAAATTATTAGAGTATATACAAGAAACTCAAGTATTGAATAAATATCAGTATATAAAAGAGAAGACTGACTGTACCTAGAGTACTGATATCTATAGTAAGCCTATAAAACCATGATATTGCGGATGCAGTTCATTAAATAGCAGAAATAAATTATAAAAAAAAAAAAAACTATAGAAATATCTAAAGACCATATCCTATCTATCCTAATCATAATCAAAAGACAAAAACACTCTATTCTCTATATCTATAGATTAGCTCCAGCAGAGTCTGCTTAGCAAAAAAGGACTTACTTAAAGAAAGAAATAAATATACCCAGTATATACTAGTAGAGAGAACAGGGACTTGTAGGGAGTAAAGTAAAAGAAGCTGGTAATCCTAAATCTAGGCTACCACTGCTGCAGCAGGCTGTACCGGGTGCTATATATACAGGATAAATAACAGTATTAAGAGTATAAACTGTAGCTTTAAGAGCCTTCTTTATTATAACAGTAGATAGAGACTGCTCAAAGCAGTGATATGCCACTAACACTGTGTCTACCTGTATAATAGTCCCAGTGGACATCTACTGCATATATCAGCATAATCCAGTATTGGAGATCAGGAGATATTACTTGCCAGTATATAACAGTGGTAACTATTTATATAATAGAAATAAACATAATAGCCCTTGCGGATCATATAGGCAATACTTACTCCTGATAAGGCCAAACTACAGTACCAGAGATACTGTAGATACCACTTCCTATTATTTTTAGGCAAGAGAGTGCCTGTGTTGTCTTCTAAAGATAAGGAAGCCTCATCCTCTAAAGAGAGAGGGAATAAGAGATCTTCTCTACTTAAGAAAGCTAAAAGTATAATATTATCCTCACTAAGGGAATCCAGTAATATAACCACTTTCTCTAAAGAGAAGACCAGAAACAGACTCAGTGAAAAGCCTCCAAAAGAAGAGGACACAGGAGAAGATACAGGAGAAGATATAGTAGAGACTAAAGCCTGCTAGTAATATAGACAACAGGCATAGTTCTTTTTCTTATATCTATTGGCACAGTAGAGCATACAAGCGGCAGCAGATCAATATTTAGCTATCTATTAAATATACCAGTAAAATCAGTATATATATAAGTCTATAAACAAAGCTAAGAAGAAAGCAGAAAAGAGCTTAATATAGAATATAATTATTAACAGAATAATAGATATAACAGCGCCATATCTGATAGCTCAGAAAACCTTAAAATTATAAGATACAGGCAATATAATAAGCAGAATAGGATACTGTAATCAGAATAACCTGAATATATAGTATAAGGCAGAAAATAAGGCACTTACTATAGGTATAGAAGAGATTAATAATTAAGAAAAGAAATAAGAAACAGTATATAAGAAATTACTATATAGTAAATAATATCTAATATAAATAGTGCCTAGGCAACAGAATCAGTAAATAGTATAATATAACTATAATATAATATTACTGCCCAATATTAAGTAAGTAAAGAGAACTGAGCATTTTATATCATAGAGCGCGCGGCAGGAATCAGGATTGGACTCTATATAATATAACTAATATTCCTATACTTCCTGAAATAGAAAATGTGAGGCTATCCCCAAGTGTGAAATCACATACTGCTCAGAACCACTAAATGCCTACACCACGCGCCTGCAACTAATCCCGCATAAGCCAGGATTCTACACTTGTATAAATGAGCACCTATGAAGCCCTGAGGCCAGGGCTTTCCGAGAGAGGGGGGTAATGTTAGGCGTACCTTACAGCGCCTGCAGGTGATATAGTAGCATATACAGGTCACATGCTACCCACTACGGTAAAATCTTTACTGCACCCCAATAGCTTCAGAAACCAGTGATCAACCTCTGTGTATGGTAGTAGATTGTTCAATAGAAACCCAGTCCTCTGCTCCTGCCACCTGCGGCGCCGTAGCACGCTATTCCCCTACTACCTGCGGCTCTCTGAGCTGCAATTAACAGACTATCTGATAAAGAGAGTAATACTGAAGGGAATAAGCTCTATATTCTCTAAAGCTATAATATAGATACTTATATAAATAGTGATACACTGACATGGGATTCCCAGAACTATAATCTTAGACCAAGATATACAGTTTATAGGAAATATATAGAAATAAGTCTATAACTTATTGGAGATCTGCTAGCAGCTATCTACTGCCTCTTATTCCCAGACAGATAGAGTAATAGAGAGAGTTAACAGTACTATAGAAGCCTATCTTCACTTATATATAAACTATAATTAGACTAACTAGAATAGATTACTTTTACTAGTAGAGTTAGTAATTAATAGACAGAAGATAATATTAACTAGACTTAGTCTATTCTTTCTTAGCTATGGATATAACCTATAGCTACTTCCGGCACCGGATAATAATAATATATTAATATTAAATAAATAAAGATCCTGTCTGGCTTAGATTAGAGAGACTATTATATAAAAGATTAAAGGAGTCCTAGATTAGATAAGGGCTGCACTAGCCTACAGTTAACAGTAAACTAAGAAGTAGGCTGACCGTTGGGACGGGATAATCCCAGGGATTTCGGGATGGGATGGGATTTTGGGATTTTGGGATGGGAAATGGGAATCCTGTCCCATCCCAAAATCCCAAAATAATGCCAAGATAAGGATGGGAATCCTGTTTTTATGGTTAATCTGGATGGGAATCCCATTCTATTTTAAAATTGGGATTGGGAATCCTGTTTTGTGCGGTTAAACAGGATGGGATTCCCGTTTTAGTCCTATATTTGGGATAGGATGGGAAACAGGATGCCAAGAGAAAAACCGGGATAGAATAAGATAGAATAGGAAATTCCTATAATAAAATACTATATATACTATTATAAAAGATTATTACAGACTATATAATTTTAGCTTATATTAGACTGCAAGCAATACTACTGTTCAGCTATAAAAAGATACTATAATTAAAGATAAAAGAGAATAAAGATTAAAATAAAAATATATTTAATAAAATAAAGCTAGTAATAAGTCTTTTATTTAATTATATTAGTAGTTCTAAGATTTTAATAAACTTAACTTTAGTTATTACTTTTGATTATTACTTTTAATTATTATATTCTATATATTAAAGGCGTTTTGTATTTTATTTTAGGATTTTAAAATAGAAAACAGGAATCCTATTTCATTCCAAAATCCCAAAATAATACCAAGACAAGGATAGGAATCCTGTTTTTATAGTTAATCCAGATAAGAATCCCATCCTATTTTAAAATTAGGATTGGGAATCCCGTTTTGTGCGGTTAAACGGGATGGGATTCCTGTTTTAGCCCTATGTTTGGGATGGGATGGGAAACGGGATGCTAAGAGGGAAAACGGGATGGGAAATGGGATACCAAGAATAGGATGGGATGGGATGGGAAATTCCCATTCCCGTCCCATCCCATCCCAATGGTCAGCCTACTAAGAAGTAGGCTAATAGAAGAAGAGCAGCAGTACCAGTATACTATATTAGTAATAAAGTCTGGCTTAAATTAAGCTATATCTATATAGATTAACTTAATAAGAAACTGGACTAGAAGAATACTAAATATACTATTATAGATCTAGTAAAATCTTACACTATATAGCTAAATACCTTGTAGAGAATCTATTCTATTTTCTATATAGATCTTCTCTGTCTAGCTGCGGAAGATCCACTTCTATTCCAGAGCAATAATAATGTATAACTGTCTACAATTTAGGTAGATAAATATAATAAGTATTAAGTAGATAAAATCTTGGATAAATATTATATAAGATAAGGATACAGCTATTAAAAACAGTACCTGATTAAGTAAACTAACTATACTTAATCTACATAGGAACCCACCTTAATACTGGAAGAGACAACTGTACTAGACTAATAGTTACAGGATCCTGTATAGAAATAAAGAAACTACTAATCTATAGTCTATAATAAACTATATAGATATATAATAATTAACTTCTGCTATTATATAGCTAAAAGTAGACTTGTTAGGCCCAGCCCACGAAACCCGGCCCAACCCGGCCCAACCCGCCAAGTAATGGGCTGGGTTTGTGTATACGAAAGTCCATACCGGGCCGGGTTATTGACTACCCCAGCCCATGGGTCAACGGGTTAACCCGCGGGTTGCCAAGATATAAAATACAGTAAATATATTATTTACCTACAGTAATATAAATAAATTACAGTATTAAGAGACTGTATTCTATCAAGAATGTAAATCATTGCTCTACTAGGAAAGGATCTACAGCCGTGGGCCCC
>NW_022474803.1:0-31029 GCF_009176365.1 Aspergillus alliaceus
GGCCCGGTATGGACTTTCGTATACACAAACCCAGCCCATTACTTGGCGGGTTGGGCCGGGTTGGGCCGGGTTTCGTGGGCTGGGCCTAACAAGTCTAGGCGCAATTCGAAGTGTGGAAAAAGGGTGCATTTGAAAAAGCGAAGTCTTAATTGCCTTGGGCGTATACCTGCAGGAGAAGACATGTGATGCCACATTCGGGTGGCGGATAGAATCACCGTACTTAAACCGCTACAAAGTTTAGGTAACTATGTATATCAAGCGATTTTTCAACCGCCGTGTGAACTTGAGGGTAAATATATCACCAGCTGAGCTTTTAGGAATACTACAAGAAGACAGACGTACAGATCTATACGTCCGGAAGTTTGAAGACCTACCTACAGACTTCTCGAACATACAATAACGTTATCTTTCTCCAGATGAGTAAATTCTGTATGTCTCTCTCTTGGAAGAATCTATCGCAGTATTGATGGTGTGATAGCTCATAATCGTATAGTTATGCTTCATTTGGACCTCTTTTCTTTTACCCACTTTTAGGGTCGACTTTCTGTCTACAACTTCTTGGCATGGAACAGCGACTCTGCGATGTAGCCAATGGCTCACCAGATGCTATTGCTGTTCAAGGCGAAAATGTCTCTCTCACATACCATGAGCTTATTACCCAGGCGGATATTGTTGTCAGAGCCCTCCAGGACAAGGGACTCGAGAGTGAAGAATCGGTTTGTATTCTTCTCGGACCTGGCGCTGAGCAGACCGTTGTTCAAGTTGCTGTAATCCGTGCTGGCGGCACATGTGTGCCACTTGATCCAGGTGTGCCTGATATAATGCTAAAGGATATGCTTCGAGAAATCGGTCTTCGAGTTGTTATTACAACCAAGGAGCTGGCGTCGAGGGTTGAAGAGTTCGAGATCATTCTAACTGAAGAGAACCCTTCAGGAAAAGCCAAAATGGATGCAAATCAGAATGTCTCTATAATAGCTGGCTGCGATGAGAATCACCGTAGCCACATCCTTCACACATCGGGCACTACAGGCAAACCCAAGGGTGTCCAGATTCCCTCAAAGGCGATTCTTCACCTTGCAACTTGCTTGCCAGTCTCTGTTAAAGCAACGGATAATGTCTCTTTATTCAACAACCCGGGGTTTGATTTGTCCTTATTTGAGATGTGGGTCTCACTGCTATCAGGGGCGACTGTCGTCCCTATTCCCAAGACAACTTTGACAGACCCCTTCGGTATTAAAGACTTCCTAAAAGCACAAGAGGTGACTGTGATGATAATTACTACATCACTTTTCAACGCTATCATGATGCACTCTTCTCCTGACGTATTTGGCCCTATTCGTCATATGATAGTCGCTGGAGAAGTACCGAACGCCATGACAATGCGGAAGGCACTTGAAAGCAATAGCCCTCCAAAGAACCTTTGGAATGGTTATGGGCCAACTGAAGCGACATGCGTTTCTACTCTGCACCGTGTGACAATTGAGGAGACGCAGCGTGAGACTATTAGTGCCGGTGCCCCCGTAGGCCAGACCAAATTGTACCTGTTGAACAGGGATGATGAGAAGCCTGTTTACGACAAGGAAAAGCCAGCAGAGATCTGCATTGGAGGCCCAGGCTTGTCAGCTGGATATATAGGTCGGCCCAAAGAGAATGATGAAAAATTTATCGAGATAAATATTTCTGGAAGTGAAGAAAACCGGTCACCATCTCCTGCTGACCGCTCTCCTGGTGGAAAAACAGTACGCCTATATCGGACTGGTGACTTGGGTAAATGGAGAGAGAGCGGTAAAATAGTCGATTATGTTGGACGAACGGATAATCAGGTAAAACATAGGGGGTACCGCATTGAACTAGAACAGATTGAGAAAGTTCTAGAAAAGCATGAGAGGGTGAAGGCCGCCACTGTCTTACAGCTGCAACTGGATAAGTCCTCGATGGGCAAGGATTTCTTAGCCGCCTTTATTATAATGGAAGGAGAAGAGGCAAATAACGATGAGAGTACATTAAACTGTATGATTGAATGGCTCTCATCGAGACTACCCCCCTATATGCTGCCTGACACTATCTTGCAAACAAGCGAATTTCCACGGACACCTTATGGGAAAGTTGACCGTAAGGCATTAGAAGAAGAGGCTCGACACAGGCTCTCGCAAAAGGGTAAGAGTGATCCTGAGGCCCTAAAAGATTCAGTGGAATATAGAATTTCTGGGGAACGGGACCATGAGAGAGCGTCAAACGACTTTAAGGGAACGCTTGAAAAACTTCATTTACTGCTTCAGGAGATACATCCCATGGCTGAAAACTTTGGCCCTGATGACGATCTTGAATCCCTTGGGCTATCGTCCTTGGACACCGCCCATTTTCTTGGTCTTATAAACAATAAAATACGCCCGCTTTCAATGGACCAGTTTCGCAAACAGTCTACATTTAGTGCTTTAGCACAGTTGCTAAGTTATGACTATAAGGCTAATTATGGGCCTTTGGAACTGTTGCAGTTTGAAGAGGATAGTCATCTTGCTGATGAATTTGAACTTATTCCCAATTGGAAATCAGAAGGCCGTGTCTTTATGACCGGTGGAACGGGTTTCCTCGGTGGCCAGATCTTATACCGTTTACTGAAGATGCCAAATATCAAGCAAGTGGCCTGTCTGGCTCGGGGGTACCCTAATAAGGGCATCTCGCCACTCGATAGAATACGGAAGAATCTGGAAAGGTATGATTTATGGGATGAGGTTGAGCTTGGTCCTAAGTTGCAGACGATGGTTATCGCGTTGGATGGGGATATAACCCGTCCGCAGCTCGGCATGAAAGAAACCGACTATCAATGGCTTGTCAACTGGGCGCCGGTGGTGTTCCATATCGCTGCCAAGGTTAATTGGTGCGAGCCGTATAAAACTCATTTTGCGCCCAATGTTATCGGAACAAAAAACGCGCTTCGTGTGGCCGTAGATGGCAGACGGAAAGCCTTCCATTACATATCAAGTATTGATATATGGGGCGTCTCGGGATTTATTCTGGGAACCAGGGCAGTTTCTGAGGATGGTCCGCTCAAGGTTCATCTGGCGTCGCTGGCTTTTGACACCGGATATGCTCAAAGCCAGTGGGTGGCGGACGAGATGGTTCAACGGCTCCAAAATAGAGGGCTCCCAGTGACCATATACCGACCCGGTTTTGTTGTTGGTGACAGCAAGACAGCGGTCGGGAACCCGGATGATTTCTTTTCACGAATGGTCATTGGATGTATTCAACTAGGGTACTGGCCAGAGTTGCCAGAGCAGAATATGGAATTTGTCACCGTGGACTACGTTTGCGACGCTCTTCTCTATATTGCCTCTAACAACGACAACGTCGGTCGAAGGTTCAATCTCACTTCTCCAGATCCTCAGAAGATTACAAATATGGATAGACTTCATAGGCTTATCAATGAAGCAGGGTATCCAGTCAAAATGGTGCCTTACGACGATTGGATAGGTAAGCTGAAGTCATGGAAGGCTCTTAAAGAAAGCCCACTGTTTTCTTTGATGCCGCTCTTGACTGAGCCAATTTTGCGTGGCGCAACACGTCTCCAGACTAGCAAATATTCACCTACCTACGAATGTCCCAATACTTTAAAAGTGCTTGCTGATCGACCAGATATTCAGTTTACCAGGCTAAGCCCGGAGCTGATAAAGCGATTTATCGAGTTTTGGATTAAAAAAGGCTTCCATCGAATTTGATAATATACAGCTCAAGTCTATCACTATCAGTATTTTTAATTTATGACCAGCTCTCCCAAATAACAGCTCCACTGCCTTGTTGGGTCCTCTTCATTTTATTGACTTTTCTCTTGTTAATATATCATATTTTGTTTTGTTCCACTTTTATTTCTGACTACTGTTGCTACTCTGGATGTAATCAGGAGCAATTCAAAAGTAACATCGTCGTTCCGATAGGTACCATACCCATGCCTGGGAGTAGTGTGTATCCCCTTACCCGTAGGATCGCTACCTTTTAGCGGTATTTAGAATATGCTCTATGACTAGCCAATAATGTATCCCCTAAGCGAGCGGCGGCACGCACGCGTTTTCACCGCAGTCAAAAACTTCAATTTAACCACTAATCATGCCTCAAAAAGCACGTCAAAGCTCAATGATAGCCATATAGTGGCTCTACGCACTATAACACAATATTGTTTATTATGTTCCTCATGTTTAGAATTTTATTGTTTAGGCACTAAATGAGATAGCTTCAGGCATCCTATTTGCTTGGTCGATACAAACCCCTCTCATCAGGGCTTGGTTTTTCCTGTTCCATCTCGATAAACAACAATCGCAGTATAATAGGTTAGGTTTAGTAGATTGCTTAGATATTATATGGTAACTAGTCAATTATTACTTGGTGAATGTTTTTCAGACAAAGGCCCATGCTATCTTCGACAGAGATACACATACTTCCATGATCTCAACAAAGGGAAAGATAGAATCCAGACTCTATATAGCATATTACTGTACAATAAAGGGTGGAAGTGTTAAAGCGGAGGGGGAGGGACAGTGGCAGCTCTTTCTCAAAAGTATTCCATGCATTAGATTCGGACGAGCAAAGGATCCAGTTAACCTTGTTGTAATCAGTAACAGCTCTCTTTAAATTCCAATTTATGACTCGGAAGATATCTCGTCTAATTTCCAGTTAATAATCCCTCAGATTCATACTGGCTGCATTTGTTAACGATGATAAGCATTCCCAAGTTCCCAACCCTCAAATAGCAGCTTACCCGTCAACAATTGTTTAAAGGTACTCGACTATGACATAATATCCCGTTCATGAATTGTCCCTGCTGATAGCCATATCTCCTCAAGGCGTAGGGAATGGCGTGTGTTTGCGTGTTCGCGGGAGAATTGCTCGAGATCTGTGACAGATAGACAACGTTTTGCTAATTCAAGTTGACAGAGAGAGGGCAGCTTGATTTGACACAGGACATCTAAAAGACTGGAACTATCAAGAAGTATCATGTCTCCAACATCATATAGTGCGTTTGCCCCTGAAATCACAACAATTCAAAAGGAAATATCACAGAGAATCCGGTGGTATTGTCTCTGCACAATTTCCGGATTAGCACAGAGTAAAAAAGAATACTGTCAGAGCCCACCCAGTGCTCTAACGAAATTAATGAATCATGATATTGAGAACTTTATAAAATACCGATAAGTTATACTTATAGATTAAAATAAAGATAAAAAGCTTTTATGAATCTATAAATAAACAATCTCTTAATAGAAAAAAAGATAAGAACAGACTAGAAGAATTTTTGAATACTGATTTAAAAATTATATGAGACTGTATTAGAGATATGGAATCCCTATCAAGTCGCTAACGGAACGCATTAGGCATACCAAAGCCAATAACAAAGATTGCCTGAACAGTACATTTACTGTCCCTCCATGTTGTAGTTGATAGCTTGGCAACGTGGTCCACCTGATGGTTGAAAGCCCCATAATTTAAGTCTGTCACACATGTCTTTGTCTGGTACTTGATTACCTGCACGCAGAGATCGACCAGCTTAGATTTGATATTGATCCCGGCCACATTGGCCGTGCTACCTATAATCTGTAGATTGCGATGTTTGTGGACAATCGAGAGACCTTTTTTACGGTCTCCCTGAACTGTGATAGCAGAGATAATTGCCCCGGTATCCTTAGTAATGATTCCCCCGCCCAGGGTAACCATTATGTCACAGACAGAACCGGCCAGGTCCTCTATGCCTGTGCTGATATCAGTAATCAATACATGATCCTATCTGGCTGTATATCTTCACGGGATACACACCTTTTCCTATCAGAAAGTTAGTTAGCACTGTATTTGCGACTGAGCAGATATCGCTACTCGTGTTGCTATCCGCTACTAGAGGGCTTGCCAAGATTAATGTGGGTTAGTCACATTTTATAGCACTGCCAGTGACTGACTGCACACATTTCTTAAACTAGTCGTGGAAAGGGCGCTTCTTTGGCCAGCCAGGAACTGCACCAGCTGATTAGCTTTATGGAAACCAGATCATAAAAAAGTGATAACAGGATCTGCTGACCGGAGCTCTGTAAGCATCTCCCTAGAGTAGTCAGGATAACAGAATCCTGCAAGTCACAGCTATCTAGGAGAGGGCGTGTGTTACTGGCGCTTTTCTCTGTTAAGATAATATCTTGGCTAATAATCAAAGCGGGAATCCAATTAGAACTCTGCAAATTCTGTAGGACATCCCTAGCCAAGACTCTGCCGGTTGCAGGCATGTATAAGGCTGGGTAAGCAATCAATATAGCAATAAGAGAGAGAGCAGTATAGATTAGGACTATAGATAATTAGAACAGCAGCTGACAAGACCTCGCAATATATACTTCTCATGGTAATCTTTTACTGATGCCACAAGGTAGGAGACTTACAATATAATATTAAAGTAAGAGAAAGATCCTGTGCTAGTCAGTTTCTCATTGGCTAGCGCGGCTTGATATATCTTCTATACTAGAGAATTGCTTCCCTTTATATTCTATATCTTCCAATAGCTGTTTGACACTGAACGGAATCAAAACCTAGATAAATAGTATAAAGACAGCAGCTTAGATAGTAATTAGCCAAGACCAATAAAGTCTCTCTTATTTATTCTATTGGCCTCTTGTTAAAGCACTCCAGTCTATCGAGTTATCTTGCCTGTCTATCACTCCAATACAATCTATTTTATATGTTGACCTGCTCGCTAAGCGTATTGACTAGTATCAACTCCATGAATCTATGAAGGTCTGATTCTCCTAACTAAGCGAATAATCAAGACTAAATACATAAGAAATAAGTGCCAATTGAAATAACGCAATATGGCGACATTAAAACGTATATAACCTTAATTGACCGAACGAGCGCTGACTAAGGTTGAAAAGGGAATAACGTATTTCCCGGGCGAGTGGGCCACCCGGGCGAGCGGGCCACCTCATTAAAAATTTACGCGTTTTATTGCCTCACTCAATTCAACCATTAACCATGCCTCCAAAAGGGCGTCAAAATTCAAGAGACTTAGCTGAGCAGGAGGGAAGACTACTACTTGCTATCTCTGCTTTAAAAAAGCAGGAGATTTACAATATTCGCGAAGTGGCACGCGTCTATAATGTGTCTCGTATAACTCTCTAATAATGACTTAATAGGATCACTTCACGCGCAGAAACACGCGCCAACAGCCATAAATTAACCCAGAATAAAGAGGACTCGCTTGTACAATAGATTTTATCTCTAGATTAACATAGAGCACCTCCCTGACTATCCTATATACAAGAAATAGCCAATATTCTCCTTGCTGCGCGCGGTACAGTATCTATTCAGACTATTGGAAAGAACTGGGTCTCTAGCTTTATTAAACGACATAATGAAATAAAAACCTGCTATTCTCAACACTATGATTATTAACGTGCGAAATACAAAGATTCTAGAGTTATTAAGGAGTGGTTTGACCGTGTACAGATCACTATAATACAACATGGGATTGCACAGGAAGATATCTACAATTTTGATAAAACTGGCTTCGCTATAGATCTAGTAGCTACTGCTTAAGTAGTTACTAGAGCTGATTACTATGGAAAATCGCTTCTTATACAGCCAGGTAATCAGGAATGGATTACTTCTATTGAATGTATTAATTCAACTGGATGGGCGCTTCCTCCATGCATTATCTTCAAAGAAAAGGTCTATATAGAGGGCTGGTATCAAAATAACAAGCTCCTACCTGATAGCAGGATTGAAGTTAGTCCTAATAGATAGACTTCTGATGAGATAGGTCTTCACTGGCTTAAAAATCTCTTTATTCCTGCAACTACTGGTTATACAACTGGGAAATACTGCCTTCTAGTTCTTGATAGCCATGGCAGCCATCTTATACCTCAGTTTAACTAAATCTGCAGTGAGAATAATATTATTCCTATCTGCATGCCTGCACACTCTTCTAATAAGCTCCAGCCTTTAGATATAGGCTGTTTTCGGTCTCTAAAAGGCACGTACAGGAGCTTAGTGGAGCAGAAAGCATACTTAGGAATCAATTATATTAATAAGATTGATTTTCTAAAGATCTTGTCAGAAGCTCGCAAAAGCGCTTTTACAGTTGAAAATATTCAGAATAGCTTTACAGGCACTGGCCTAGTCCCATTTGATCCAGATAGGGTACTTGGTAAGTTAGATGTCCGACTAAAGACCCCTACACCACCTGGCAGTCAGTCCACCAATTCAGCGCCTAAAACGCCCTATACTACTAGGCAGCTAGAGAAGCAGGCATCGGCAGTAAGGAAACTGCTTAAAGAACATGCCTACAGTTCTTTACCTTTACTAGAAACGCGATTAGACAAGATTATTAAAGGTCATAAATTGACACTTAATAAGCTTATTCTTGCGCGGGATAAAATACACAAACATCATGCTAAAAATGAATAGAAAGGTCAAAAGCGAAAGTACTCTACTAGACAGCTAGCTATTGAAGAGGGCTCAGCTATTCAGGAAGGCTTGGAGCGATTTCAGCGCGAAGATGAGGTCAATGAAGCTCAAGATGCACTTTCTATAGATCCTGCACTTTCTGCAGTTGGGCCGCGCGTACGAGCCCCCCTGCAGTGTTCTAATTGCCATATTCAGGGACATACTAGGGTTAGATGTCCTAATCCACTTAGTAATTAGTTTTTATATAGAAATGCAATCATTTTGTTGATATAGACCCTAGAATCTCGCCTAGAGGTGGGATCAGAGCGGAGGTGGCCCGCTCGCCCGGGTGGCCCACTCGCCCGGGAAATACGTTAGTGGTATGTAAAGTTTGACATTATATTAATCAGTAATGAATTAGTTAGAGAGTAGTTGTTGCATATCACTTGACAGTCTCTGATCACAAGAGTTATCCTTATTCAAACGGCCTAAGAATACTTCTGTTCTCTTTAGAACAGGTACCTAGAGACTTACTGCAGCCTAAGTAATACTTAGTCAGTCTTACTATAAAAAGAAAGAGCTAAGCTTAATCTTAGATTCCCTATAGGTGTCACGGTGCCAGCCCGGACCGCTTTTTCTGCCTGACCCCACCGCTTTATCATGTGATCCTGTTGTGATCTCAGGGGAAAGATGGGCAGGATGAGGCTGTATCAGCTACACGTACGTAGCCTACTGAGGACCGGATGCCATTCTGATAGGTGCTCAATTCTATGGACGACTATATCAACTATCTTGACTGCTTCTTCTTCTCTTTCTCAACTACTAATGGGTAAAGCCCTCAGGGGCTGAAGGAGTGGGTGATCCGGCCAAGCCGCTAGGCGATCACGTGTCTCCTATAGATTCATATCAGATCCTGACTGTTTACCTTCCCGCCTGATCATGATCCTGTTGTAGCTTCTCAAGCTACGTCTCGTCTATCTGCCTGTACATAGCCTGACCAGTAGCCAGCCTGCGTATTAGCTCTGTCAGCCTGCCTGCCTGAACCCGCACCCTGACAATAGGCTGGGAACTAAAAGGCCCAGCCAGCCAGGGTAGAATTAGACAGCAATCAATATTATATTGACTATATTAGTAGTGGGCCCCCGTTCGTCTAGAGAAAGCGCTCGGTTAGCCGGCAACTAGACATACATAATATAATGTGGAGATTATAAACGCATTGCTAAGATCTTGAAACAGCTAGTGAACAGCTGTATCACGGCCCCGGTCTAGATATATCAGCAAAGTAGTCCGTAAATAAGACTGATTCTTATTCTATTATTAAGACCGCAGCTATATATTCTCTGAGGCTGGCATAGTGACAGACCAGTACTTTTTGACTAATAAAACACAGATCTATCTTAGAGCATGGGTAGAGTGCCATGAAGACTATAGCATATAAATGATATAATATAATTGACCAATGGCTGGAAAGATACAATGGGCATTTGTGTATTGACTAATACTGTGATAAGGTGAGATTTCTATCCTGCCTGCCTGGATACATACATGTAGAACTTTAGGCTGCAGGTGAGCTGATCAAGCCTGTTTCTGCTAGGGATGACATTATCAGGGTCTTCAAATCGCTTGCTGCCTGGATATCCGGCCAATGGTCCTATCAACTGCAGCGTCGACAGTGCCACAAAGTTTGGAGGGGTAACTCCAAATGCAGGGGCCAAAGACTCTTATGGCTCCTGTAGCCACTGAGGCTATTTTTCATCCTCTTTTATTTAAACCTAATCCTTAACAAGTGATTTGCTATCAGGTAGAGAAAATTTTTATCTAAATTAAATTAGTCTCCTTTAACTCTTGCCAAACTTCTTTTTGTTCCTCTAGCAGACAATATATCCAATACAGCAATAAGGGAAAAATGCTGCTCAGAGTGGCAATTCTACTAAACTTTATGACTATTTAGCACACGGTGTGAACTTAGATGTCAATATTTATATATTTGTGTTGGAACATGACATACACACACACACAATTGGACACCGCTATCTGGAGACACTGTACAGGTAGCGAGAGTTGATAAAAGAGCTCAGAAAGATACAGTGTTAAAACCTTTCCGGATTTATATTCTCAGGGAATCCGTCTGATTCGCTTCGTTCATCACCACCGATTGTGCGAAAAATGCCTCCGGGCCACCTCCCGGCGGGACGGGCCGCGACGCAAACCCCTGAGCCACCGGACCACGATGAACACGAAGACTCACCACCGCGATTGTTGAGACTGAAATGTACTACCAAACCACCCAACAATTATGCTTGAGAATAAGAGAAAGAAATCAAGCAGAGAGCCACTCGCTCCTAATAGAGGAAGAAAAAGCAAGACAGGCCAGCAACCCAATATAGTAAACCAACCCCAGATGACTCCTCGGTGGAGAGTAGACTTCGGCAGAACCCACGAAAGCCCAAGCCCAACTGGGCCCAACCCATAAATGGGCTGGGCTTTGGGCCCGGTTTCGGGGCCCACAATGGGCTTTGGGCTCAACTCATGGGCCCACAGCCCATAAATAGGGGCCCATTAGGGGCCTAATCTAGGCTAAACAGTATAAGCAAGTCTTAACTTAGTAACTGTATAAGTTATATATATTCTAGCTATAATTTTAGGTATTTTTCTTATATCTTTCTCTAAAAGAATAATTTTACTATAATTTATGGTCACTTTTCTTCTAGCTCTAAGCAGAAAGAGAGATTTTATTATAAGAAAATAGTAAATACTTTATTAATAATACTTAAATCTATTATTCTCTCTACTCTTTTACTTTCTTCCTAATATCTGTAGCTATATACTACTTACTAGTAATTAGAGATTAGTTTTATTACTATTACTATTACTATTTATCTCTATTAGATTATTATATCTATTATTTTTTTTCTTAGTATTACTAATAGTCTTTATTTTAATATAGTCTAGCTTATCTTTATTCTCTTTCTTTTCTATCTCTATCTTTTATAAAGTAAAAAATTTCTTAAGATATTTTCTCTTTTACTCTTTAAAATTAAATCTTAATATATAAAGAAATATTATAAGTTTCTAAATTATTTTAGACTTTATATACTTACAGTAATAATAATAGATATCTTAAGCAGTATTAAAAAGTTATTCTATACCAGTATCTATTACTGGAATAGAGAGAATATCCTAAGTAAATAAAGTAATTAAAAAAAAGTAGATTTAATTATCTCTCCAGAATTAAAGAGACTTAGTATTAATAGTATTTTATAAGAAAATAATAAAGTTAGTATATTATTAAGATTAAGTAATATTAAATATATTACTATTAAGATATTAACTTATCTTATTACTAACCAGTTTAGTCTATACTTTATATTTATTTAATATCTTATATAGCTTTAAGCTTGGTCTTACTATAGCTTAGAAGTTAGTAAAGCCTTAAATAGTAGCAAGATATTTCTAATAGAAAGCTAGGGCTTCTTAAAAGAATTTCTAGTATTAATTATACTATAGCTTATTCTAGTTATTTAAAAGAAAGAATTAAAACTTATTATCAGATACTAGTATAATACTAATTATATAAATATATTCTAGTATATTATCTATTTATAAATAATACTTATCTAGCTTTAATTAGCTAGTTTTAAGAGACTTAAGTATCTGCTTTTTCTATAAAGCCTGCTTCTGCTAGAGCTATATTATTAACTATTTAAGATATTTAAAGAGTATATTATAGATCTTAAAAATAAGATATATTATTATATCTCAGATCTTTAATAACTTTATTATATAGAGAAAGAATACCTTTATAATATAAAGAAGATAGTTAACTTAATATTATTTTTTATTATTTAGTAATAGTTCTTTATAGCTATATACTGCTGATATATAGAAGAATTTAAAGATTAAATAGAGTTACTTTATTTAATAAAGTATTAGAAAAATAAAATTCTATTAAGTTTTTATATTTTAAATTAATATAAGCTTTAGACTATTTATTTAAAGATTCTAAAATATCTCCTGATATTAGAGACTTTTATATATAAAAATTATAAGAAAATATATCTTATTTAAAATATAAGAAATCTTATATTTCTGATATCATATATTTATCTTTATTAATAATAACTACCAGTTAGTCTATTTTATTTCTATAGTATTATTTAGCGGAACTGCTTTAAGGTAATTAAGAAGCTGGTTTAGACTAAGCTAAATAATATATATAAGATATAGAGTTTAGATAATATTAATATTATTAGATAAAGACTACTAGAAAGAATTAACTAATATTTTATTATTTAATATATTATTAGTTATTATTCTAAAAACTTAGTCCTGAATTTAAATGTCACAGATGGAATAGCGATTCGGCCTGATGGCCGTACAGGATACCTTGAGCCAGGTGCATGGACAATCGGCCACCGATGAGGAACATCAGGCCACCAACGGTTTGGTTTTCAACAGGAAATCTGAACCCTTTACATACAGAATCTTCAGCTATAAATTAGCGAATAGTTAGTAGTAGGAGGAGGTCAAGAATCAGTCTCCTGTCTGAATAATATCTACTGCCTGCCTTTGATCTCTCTCCCTCTCTCTCCCAGCCTGCGTATCCTTACCTAGTTGACAGGTCTTCTACCCTGAATAGTAGATATCTTTGACATTAAAGCTCTATTAGTATTTTAAGAAGAATATTACTTAGTTTAAGTCTATATATAATTTATAAAAGAGTTTAAATTTAAGAAATAGTTTCTGATATATCTAGTCTATATTAATAAAATAGCCAGTTATAGCTATAAATACCTGGAAAAAAGAAGAAATCTAATAATTAAGTATAATTAATATCTTTAAGTCTAGAGAAAGTATTTAAAGAAGATTTTACTAGTATTCCTTAATAAATATCTCTAGTCAGTAATATATAGTTCTTATAGATAGAATTAAAGAAATAGATAGTATAGTATAGGCTATTTAGATTAAGCTTATAAAAGTTAAATACTTAATTAGATAAAAGAGAAGTTAATTAATTAAGAGAAATAATAAAATCTTTTTTTTCTAAGCTTTATATAAAAAGAGAATATTAGTTAGAGTTAGACTTGTTAGGCCCAGCCCAAGAAACCCGGCCCAACCCGGCCCAACCCGCCAAGAAATGGGCTGGGTTTGTGTATACAAAAGTCCATGCCGGGCCGGGTTATTGGCTACCCCAGCCTATGGGCTGACAGTTTAATCTATAGGTTATATATAGCAAGCCAGTGCAGCTAACTATATAAATTATAGAGATATATTAGACTATATCTAATTCTTATTACTAAAGTAGTTTAGTATAAATATAGATACTAAGACAAAAACTACTAAAAATATAAGTAAATAAAATTCTAACTAAATTAGAATATATAACTCTAAGAAAAAAATATTAAGTCTAATTAAAAAACTAATATTAAGTATTATATATCTAATAACTAGTAAAAGTATAATAATTTATAGTTTAAGCTCTATATTTTAATTATTACTAATAGTTTAAAGTCTCTGGTCTCTATATATTATCTTTACTATTATTTTTATAGAACTATATATACTTCTTCTCTATTAATATTAAAGACTAAATATCAGATATTTTAGGGATATCTTTATCTTTAATAGACTTGTTAGGCCCGTGGGTTGGGCCGGGTTTTTCAGGTTTTGCAACCCAGCCCGTTGGGTTTGGGCCGGGTCAAGATTGTATACAAACCACCCATGGGTCAAAATATATATATGTGAACCACCCGCAGGGGCCCACAGCTGTAGATCCTTTCCTAGTAAAGTAATGATTTATATTCTTAATAGAATACAGTCTCTTAATACTGTAATTTATTTATATTACTATAGGTAAATAATATATTTACTATATTTTATCTCTTAGCAACCTGCGGGTTAACCCGTTGACCCATGGGCTGGAGTAGTCAATAACCCGGCCCGGTATGGACTTTTATATACACAAACCCAGCCCATTTCTTGGCGGGTTAGGCCGGGTTGGGCCGGGTTTCGTGGGCTTGGCCTAACAAGTCTAATCTTTAATATAATTCTTTTTTAGTAGATTAAATAGATTCTTTTTAGGATTTCTAGAATTATTACTATTACTAATATATTTAAAGTAATCCTTATTATCCAGTTATTTAAGATAGTTATAGATATCTAATATATTATTACTCTTTTTTTTCTTGATTTAGTAGTCTTTCCTTAACTAAAAGTAATCTATTATAAGAAATATTATAAATCTATAAATAGTTTTTAGATTAAGATAGCTTTAGTAATAGTAATAGATATTATAACTAATATTAAAAAGAGATTTAATATTAACTTCTAATACTATATCTAATAAGAAGTTATAGACTATAATTAAGAGTATTAGAAACTATTACTAGTTTAAATACTAATACTCTAAAATATCTTAAGAAATAGTATCTATTCTAATTTAGTTAGAATTTAATATAGTAGTAAACTAAGAATATATTCTTATTTAAGTAGATCTTAACTTTAATAAATAAATTATCTTAGTAGATTATAGTAATTCTTAGACTTGTCAGGCCCGCGGGTTGGGCCGGGTTTTTCAGGTTTTGCAACCCAGCCCGTTGGGTTTGGGCCGGGTCAAGATTGTTGTTACAGACCCTTGTCTAGCGCCCTTATCAGAGGCGGAGAAACGAGGCAGAATGATAGGCTGAGGTAACACCGGGATTAAGATACACCCGCCGCGCTACTTATGTCAGACCAGACAGCTGACATCACGTGACACGCTAAATGGTATACAACCGATCACCAAGTGGTATACAAATCAGTATACTGTATACCACATGTATACCACTGGTATACTGACTCAGTTACTACTATACCCTAAGGATAGATATATAAGGATACTTATTTATATACTTAGAATAGTTCTTTATAATCAATTTTCAATTATTACTTAGGATATATCTTTAGTATTAAGTGTTACAGACCCTTGTCTAGTGCACTTATCGGGAGCGGATACGAGCGGCAGAACTGGTGACACAACAATCAGTGGACAAGAATGACTGTCAAAAGTAATTGAGCATGAAGCTAGCTCGGACGCTAGGGCTTACTAAGCATCGTGGACTACCAACTACCAAGGCTTGGCAATGGTATATGGTAGCAACTACCATGGAGAACTACCATGATATGGTATATGGAATGGTAGACGGAAAAGGGAATATATAAGGACACTCATTTCATGTACTTAGTTTAGTTCTTCGTGATCAATACTACAAGTTACTTAGGACACACCTTTGGTATCAAGTTAGTAATCGACTCGTTCGCACTTCCTTAACTATTAAGTATACGTACTTAATAGGCCTGGCCTTTTGGACTTGAGCTACGCACGAAACCTTGTTACATCCATTGGACCTCGGATTAGGTCACTTAATGGGATCCTGGATAGGATCAAACTCGGAAACATTTGTTGTTCACAGTCACAGAGACGTTAGGTCTCCTTGTTAGGTTAGTTATCGCTCAACGCAAGGCAGCTAACACTTAGGAGCTCTTGACCGAATACCCGGGCGTAACATATCTATTCTTAGAATATAGTGGTAACTGGATTGGTATACCAGTGGTATATGTATAGTATATAGTATACTGATCTGTATACTATTTAGTGATTGGTTGTATACTATTTAGCGCGTCACGTGATGTCAGCTGTCTGGTCTGACATAAGTAGCATGGTGGATGTTCCTTGACTCTGGTGTCACCTCAGCCTATCATTCTGCCTTGATCCTCCGCCTCTGATAAGGGCGCTAGACAAGGGTCTGTAACATTAAGTTATTACTAATATTATTAGTAGTAACTATAAGAATTTAATAGTTAATTAAGCTTTTATAAAGTATTTAAATAACTATATTAATAAAATAAATATCTTAATAAATATTTATAATATATTTAAATCTAAGTAATATCTTCTTATACTTAAAGTCTAGAATAATAAAGTAGCTAGTAATAGTAAAGAATATCTTTTATAATAAACTTATTTAATAATTAAAAGCTAAAAAGATTTTAGAGTCTTTTAAAATTAAAGATACTATTTTAAAGTAATAAATAGTATTTATTTTTAATATATAATCTTATACTCTCTAGTAACTAGAAAAAGAAATAGTTATATATTAAATAGCTTTCTATATTATTTATGTTAGGCGCACCTTACAGCGCCTGCGGGTGATATAGTAGCACGTGCGGGTCACGTGCTACCCGCTGCGGTAAAATCTTTACCGCACCCCAATGGCTTCAGAAACCAGTGATCAACCTCTGTGTATGGTAGTAGATCGTTCAATAGAAACCCAGTCCTCTGCTCCTGCCACCTGCGGCGCCGTAGCACGCTATTCCCCTACTACCTGCGGCTCTCTGAGCTGCAATTAACAACTATCTCTAGTATCTAGTACAGTTTCTTAATATTCTTTAAAACTCTTTATATAATATAATAGTTTTTTATATATAGATCTAATTAGACTTGTTAGGCCCAGCCCACGAAACCCGGCCCAACCCGGCCCAACCTGCCAAGAAATGGGCTGGGTTTGTGTATATGAAAGTCCATACCGGGCCGGGTTATTGACTACTCCAGCCTATAGGTCAACGGGTTAACCTGCAGGTTGCCAAAAGATAAAATACAGTAAATATATTATTTACCTATAGTAATATAAATAAATTACAGTATTAAGAGACTGTATTCTATCAAGAATATAAATTATTGCTTTACTAGGAAAGGATCTACAGCTGTGGGTCCCCGCGGGTGGTTTACATATATATATTTTGACCCATGGGTGGTTTGTATACAATCTTGACCCGGCCCAAACCCAACGGGCTGGGTTGCAAAACCTGAAAAACCCGGCCCAACCCACGGGCCTAACAAGTCTAAATATAAATTTCCAGTATTTACAAGCCTTATACAGGATATTCTCTTAATACCTATAACTAAAGCAGGAATAGAGTAACTTTTTAATTCTGCTTATAATATCTATTACTATTATTAGGGCTTTCTTAACTCTAGAATAATCCAAGACCTTATAATATTTATATATATATTAAAGTTTAAGATTAAGAAGAAATAATATATACTGATTAATAAGTATCTTATACTAGAAAAGATATAAGCAGCAGATAAAGAGAGAGAAATATAAGTAAATAATTTTAATTTAATTAGTAATAATAAAAAGAGTTAAGAGATAAATATAGCTCTAAATAAGATCTAGTCTAAAAATTAAGGTTCTAGTAAGCAAGCTCTAGGAAAAAGAAGAAAGAATATTATTTCTAAACTAGAGAATTAAGATATTAGAGAAATAGAAAATAATAAGATTATTCTTCTATTATTTAATATATAGTAATATATATTAGGAAGAATATAGAAGTATTTTAGGCTTTTAAATAGATATAAGATTAAATACTAGCTCTATATCTTTTAATTAGAAAATAAAACTTATTTTATCTTGATCTTATTATATATATAGATACTTAACTACAGATCTATAGTATAAACTAAATATATAAAAATATAGCCTAAATCTATATAAATTATATAATTTATGATTATTCTATATTTATCCAGTTTGACAACCCGCGGGTCACCCGCAGGTTACCCTCTGCGGGTTGGAACATATAACGGACCCGACCTGCGGGTAGGAAACCAGGACCCTCGACCCTCAAAAATGAGGGTTGAGGGTCGGGTAGCGAGGGTCACCCGCGGGTCATGGCGAGGTCTAATTACCTCCTCCCCCCAGTGCCCTGATGAGCTGCGAACTCCACGCCCTCTACTGGCGCGGATCCTGGCAGCCCGTACAGGGCATGGTTACTTTGCAACTTATCATGAGCGGTTTAATCACGAAGATTCGTATCTTCTCTACCACTGTGGTGCAAGAAAATCCCCTATACACTTTTTCTTCTGCCGCATTGCAAAGAGACGCCTGCCACGACCTCCAGGTCCCCAATCTGAAACAATCCCCTACTTACTAGGCACCTCAAAAGGCACAGTTAAGCTAGCCAGCCTGGCTATCGGAGACCCGCTTCTTCGAGGACATCTGCCCACAGCACCCCCATCTCAGCAATGCTGAGATAGCATAACTTTCTGTTCTGTTTCTTTGTCTTTTCCTTTCCTTTTCCCCCCGAAGAAAAAGAGTTACGCAGTGGAGGCAGAATCGGTCATGGAGTGTAGATGGACCATGCAGCTGGCATTATCTCCTTACCTGCTACCGCAGGCTCTCTCATTCTTTTGGCTACGGCAGCTATGTGAACGCGCCAAAGTCCCCTACCTGTACATAGAACTAGTACTAGCAGCTAGTTAGCGACACCCAGGACTTAGCCCCTGGCGGCCTTTGCCCCAATAGGGGATGGTGGGTCACATGCTTCGGCGGTGAACCACGGCCGTTAAATATAACCTAACCTAACCTAACCTAACCTAACCTAACCTAACCTAACCTAACCTAACTACAGGAACACCCTTTGATATTTACTACCAAAATACCCTGCATATATAGGCGGTATGGGAAGAAGATAGTTCGAACGGTCATGAATGTGTTTAGGAACTAAGAAGCTAAGGCTCACGATCTGCTGTCTTTCATAGCTGATAGGACTGCATAAGGTCAGTAAACTTGATTAATACTTCTTTCAGGTCCTGCAGCTAGAAAAGCGCGCCCATTTGTCATATACAGTTATCACTACTCCAGTTCTGCCTCGATAATTCCCTGCCCGTCTCCTTTGGGAAACCAGAAATTCCTGACTGCCAAACCCGACACTTTCAACAATTTCGCCCACTGCGAGCGAGTCCGTTCCATGCCAGGACAGAACACCATCACAATCATATCGAGTAACACCGGAAGAAGATAGGAATCCGTGTCAGAGAGTATGAACTCCTCGATCAAAAGCTTAGAGTAGCCTTTCTTCATCGCGGCAGCAATATGATCCAGGATGATCCGGCATTTCTCGTCGCACCAGTCATGCAGGATAAACTTCAGGTAGTAGACACGAGCACCTGACCAGTTAGCTACATGCCCCCGCCTACGGCTGACAAGAATCTTTTACCTTTGATTGGCTGAGCCGTGAAAAAGTCATGCTTGATGCGTTCCACTTTCGAATTTAAATTTTGGATATCATCGATAACGGAAGGAAGATCCTCTAGTATGAGTCGCCCTGGTGCACCCGGAAACCGCTCGTCAAAGTACGCAATATCATGACCACGACCCCCGGCAATATCGACCAGCAGAGGCTGAGTCACCTCTTGGGAAGCACCTCTCAACACCTGTTGCTGAACAGGGAACCAATCCACCCAGTGAGGCCGACTGCCCCGGATGCCCTCCATGTACGTGTTAAAGCGGCTCAGTGCCTCTATATGGTCTGCAAGCCAGTCCCAGATGGCAAGGTCGGTCCCAAAAGCGTACTGCATGGGGCCGGCATAAGGGTTGACGGGATTTTGATAGCCCGTGATTTGGAGGAATTCCGGGGTCCGGGTGATAGCTGGTAGGGATTCACAGAAACTGAGATGATGAGCAGTGGAGCCGAAAGGTGATGGAGGAGGCTCGGGTGGGTGGGGAAGCTTAGCTTACAGCGAGTCCATCACACCAATTGTAGTCCTCTGAGCCATCTCATATGATAGCAGACTGGGTGCATACAGTCCGTGCTCGAGCTTCTCCACGAAGTCAATGGTTGCCAGAACTCGCAGAATTCGCTCTATTGTGCGTCTCAGTCAAGAAACAAATCATGGAGGATCAAACATACCAACAAGGGTGACATCAGCATTCTTTGCGGCGGCAAGTTGCGTAGCAGTAACAGGGCCGGATTGTGTCAGCGAAGTGAAGATGTTCAGATCGTGGCCTACTTTAAGAGCCATAAGGAGCACAGGCTACCTTGTAAGCACATGTCGCCGGAGACAGTACAGCGATACATACCGAGAGAGACAGTTTCAACACTGCATCCTTTGGCTTTTCAAGAACACGGCTTAGCTTGAGGGTCTTCTCAAGAGCGTCTACTCGGACTGACTCGTCATCTGAGGCTAGATATTTTTCGATCTGTTTGACTACATTCTTCAAAATAGCTTGCACGTCACCTTTGAAGGTAGAACCCATTTCTGTTGTCAAGTGTATAAAACCAAAATATAGCGATCTGGAAAAAAAAGTCCAAAGAGTGGCGGTTATGGTAGAACATCGACGCCATCTGGCTATACTTATACCTTGCTCCATTGAGCCAGGCAGCCATAGGTTCCTTTGGTGTAAACATTTGTCAAAGACAATTACATCATTGCGTTGTAGTACAGCATGCCGTAATATCGCGCATAGTCGCTTTTCCAGCAGATCACCATCGTCCGCGCCACATCCCCGAAACTAAACAACACCCTAAATTGCCGCTCAATTTGCCCGTTTTGTGAATCATGTCTCAGCTCGTGCGGACCTCGTAAAGCCTCGTGGTCTGAATTCTTACTACATAGGGCACTTCGTGCGGGTTGGAAGGCCCTAGGGTTGCCTTTGCCAGGCTTAGTCGATGTGGCCACCCTAGAGAAGCCCTCTTAGAGAGAATTGACATTTCCTCGAAACATGGGACGTCCGTCCTGATGACCTTGGACTTACAAAACGGGTAATTTTAGGAACTTAGATAAACCTTGAAAAACTCACCCAGACGTACGTAATCGGACATGGCCACGAATATCACCCTGATCTTAGTAATGCACACTCTTGAAAACGTGTTATCTACAACATGCCTTTTATGGACATTCTCAAAGTTCCAGAGGGACCAGGAATCTCTTTGGCAGAATCGCGGGAAAGGAACATTTAACAATGCAGCAGTGATGTCATGAAAATGTGGCTTATTGATATATATGGGATTACTCATGTGTCGGTCGGCATGGGTGTTTCACATCAAGTGACTACTCTTTCAGTCTATCTTTTATAACATTGACTACCATGGCTTGTGTGGTGGATGTTGAATATCCGTTACCACCCCAGAAGCCTCTCAAGGTTCTTATCGTGGGTTGCGGAATCACCGGGCTGACGACAGCTCTCGGACTGAAACTATTCGGCCATGAGGTCACGGTCTTCGAACAGTCTGTTGCACTAGCAGAGGCTGGAGCAGGAATTCAGCTGGCACCTAATGCGTCCAGGATCCTACGCCTCTTTGGCGTGTTGGAGGAAGTGATGAGTAAGGCAAACATATTGGCGCAAAACTCTCTGCGACGATATCAAGACGACCAGGAGTTGGGGAAGGCACCTCTCATGCCACTGGTCTCTGCCTTACCCTACGATGCTGATAGGATGCGGGCTAACTCTTCAAGGCTGAGGAAAAATATCATGCCCCGCTGGCAGTGATCCATCGGGCAGACCTCGTAGATATTCTGGTGAGGAGAGTGAGAGAGCTTGGAGTGAGAATTCGACTGAATACCAAAGTTCAGGCGGTGGACTCTGAATTTGAGGCACGAATCCAATTACACACCCAGGAGTGGGTGCTTGGTGATGTAGTAATCGCCTGCGACGGGATCCACTCCAGTAGCCGAAAACAGATGATGAACTACCAAGGGGCTCGCGCTGGCTACATATCTACTGGTGACGCTGCATATCGCCTCTTGATCCCGGCTGAGGCTATGGAAAGCAACCCCGTCACTTTCGGCCTCATCCACCATAATGTCGGGATAAGATGGATGGGCCCGGGAGGACACATAATGGCATATCCCATTAAGAGAAACACACTTTATAACATGGTCCTCGTCCACCCGCAGACCGGAGATTGGTCCGAGGGCGAAGAGACTTGGACCAGGATGGGAAGTAAACGGCAAATGCAGCATATTTACCAGGGGTGGAACAGAGTAGTTCAAACGCTGGTAGACTTGGTTCCAGAAAAGGAGATTGTCGAGTGGAGTCTGTACATTCATCCTCATCTGCCGCGCTGGTTTCAGAACAAATGCGTTCTGGCGGGAGACGCATGCCACCCTATGTTGCCATATGTGGCGCAGGGAGCGGCCCAAGGCATAGAGGATGCAGCCGTTTTAACTTTATGTCTCTCTCTTCCTCTGGACATCTGGACGGCTTTGATGGTATATGAGCACCATCGCAAGACTCGCGCGGAGAGAATTCAGGATAGTGCCACTGCTACGGGTGAAATTCTCCATTTGCCCGATGGGGAAGCACAGCGCCGGCGTGATGAAGCTTTCAGGGGACATGGCCGCAACCCTGATCTCTGGGCTGACTCAAAATGGCAAGACTACATGTGGGGTGAGCCATATAATGCCAATTTTCCTTTATGCTAGCTGACTTGACTAGGAACAGACGTGATCAAGGATGTGTCGGAGCACTGGGAGGATACTGTAGCTCAAGTTCGTGGAAGAACTAAATAGAGCGCGCTGTAAACACATGTAGGAGCTCCGAGACAGATGGAACTCAGATGAAACTCGTACATTCTACATGCTTTGGGATAGTCGAGTTATTGGAGGGTAGTGGCTCGAGTAGGGCAAATGGAGAAGATGTTGGTGGAGAGGGGGTTTGTGTCGTCATTAAGCGATAGCTTTCGGATGACTTCCAGTTCCGGTAAAAGTATATACAACGGCTTGTAAATAAATAAATTAATATTCATCATCGTCATAATCATCATGCCATAGGGAAAGGGAGGACACAATAGATGACTAATCATTGCAGAGAATTCTGTCGCTATGACACCCGGGGTCATCAATTTCCCGGTAGTTCTTTTGAGGTTGCACCGTAAATTTGCCGTTGTGCATGACCGTCCGACCTAGTGTGGTCTGTGGCAGGGGTGAACAGACCACTGAAGGCAACCAATCTGAGAGTATCAAAAATTATTGTGAATCGATTCTCGATCTTATAAACAATAGGGCATCATATACGATATTTTTTCTGGAAAGAATCAGATTGATTCCCAATCAATCTGATAATCACCTTTTATATAAAACCTCAAGTTTCCAGATGAGAGTAAGAACAACATTCCTCTGAATTACAATACAATGATCAACACGGCAGAAAGGACTAACTGAAAATATATTAAATCTCTCACAAAAAGCAAGGTAACTATATTAAAGAACATGACAGAGCTCTTCCCTTCTGTGACTACCTCGCAGGACCCACGCTGTGGGGATTGGGTTTTTACCTCTCCTGCTGTCTGTCTGTAATATATGCTATAGAACCTACTTTGATATCGTAGTTGAGAAATTTCACCGAAAGGCTACTTGGTATATGGTTTATACCGAGTCAGTCATCTTTAGGGATAATGTTACTTCCTCCCCCCTTGAATCCACCTATAGCTAATTAGTTTCGCATCCCAGCTTTGGTACGTTCCACAAGAAAAGCCGCCACGCCTTTGTCAATGGTAGACTTGGATTAGTGGCTCGCCTTAGTGTGGGTATTATTTATATTTGTGCATGGAACCCTCGATGATAAGGATATCCTGTCACCTGTGTAAATTTACATAATTTTGATAATTTACATAACTAACTAATGATTTACAGGTGCTTAGAAATATATATTTTCAGGCCATCGGGCTCAGCACCACAGTTGATGGTAAACCCAGCAAGTTTTTCCAGCTCATCCTTATCTGCCTTGGAAAGTTGCCGAGTCTTCACTTATTATTGCCTGAACAAGAGCTTCTTCTGACCTGATTTCGGTATTTCTGCAACCAGAAGAGTCTGATAGGAAGGACATTCAAGTGCCTTGTCGTGCGAGATACCCTCAAGGCATATCTCGAGTTGCAGTGGCAGCACTAGACCTGTCTGCACTATAGCTAAATTAAAAAGTCTTTCCTTGAAGAAAAAAGACATTTTTATCTCATGGCGTAACACTCTCCACACACTCCGAGTGGATCATGAGGTTTTCCTGTTTAACTATTCTGTGAGTGCTGGAGTTGGAGCGTGTTGGAGGGCTGGAGTATCGTGGACAGCAAAAATCAAAACGGGCTTCCTAATTCGGTTTAGTACATTCCGAATACAATATGCTTTGTTTAGCAGTAAATTACCAATTTTCTTAATTTACGGTTCGCAATGCCTTATTTACCGTAATTTGTATTAAATACGGTAAATTGCCATCCCTACAAGACAAGGAGTAACCAACGAAACAGCAGACACTGGATGGCCTGAATGCATGGGTGTGGCACACCCATGCAGACTTGATGCAACTATAGAAAGGCGTCAATATTCTGTTCATGCAGCTAATAGATGATTCACACCTGCCAAGTGCCTGCAAACATTACCCGCGCACGTCATGTATCCCATCCAGCCAGCAGTAAAACTTGTGGCTAGGACAAGTAGATTCAAAGCAATGATTGAGCTGCTGATATATAGTTTAGCAATATTTTGGCTGGAATGAACACCCGCTATCCGCATTAGGGCAATGTCAGGCGGCCTGGGCAGCTTCAACGACGAGAAGTAATATCTTACGGCCTGGTGTATATAGAGGCAGGCCAGCCAAATCGGCATTGTCCTGGGCATATGCAAAGCGCAGTGCATGCACAAGTAGCGCGGTTGAAAAGACCGAGGCAGACAGTGTTGGGGTATAATTCACGGCATATGTCCGCGAAAACTATGTATTAAGCATCTCGCTATTTACTGTTCTCTGTCCTGTTGAATCTTTATACAACTCACAATCCGCCATGGCGGAGCAGCCCATCTGTGAGGACTGTACGCATGGCTCCACTTCGTCCATAAATTACACAGGGCACGTCCTTTCATCGTGTTCTCGACTATGGGACTGGGTCTCCAAACAGCAGGAGATCGTGATCGATGGAGAGTCGCTTGAGGTCAATGCTGTGGCAGCTGTTGCCAGGTAGGACTATCACCCACACATATGGATCGTTCACTCATGCGTGCAGGTTTGGACTTACGGCACATTTGACAGATGACTACAAAATTCTCGCCAAGCTGGTGGCAAGCGTCGACTTGCTGAACCGAAAACTCGCTGAAGGGGAGACAGTGTACGGAGTCAATACCGGGTTTGGAGGCAGTGCTGATGCGCGGACGAATGACCATGAGATGCTGCAGAAGGCCCTAATTCAGCACCATAACGCCGCGGTGATCCTGCCGTTAGACAAAAGCAAGTCCGCGTCCCCACTACTCGACGGCCTGAAAAAGCATTGTCTTTCACGGCCCGTTGTGCGGGCCTCGATGCTAACGAGATGTAACTCTCTCGTCAGAGGCCACTCTGCCGTACGGACCCAGGTTATCCACAACATGTTGACTCTGCTGGCTCACGATTTTACACCAGTCGTGCCTTTGCGTGGCAGTATATCCGCCTCCGGCGACCTCACCCCGCTGGCGTATGTTGCTGGAACACTGGAGGGGAACCCTGACATTTTCGTGGACTGTGGTCGGGACCATGGCCATGAGATTCTTCCAGCTGACCAAGCACTTCAAAAGGCAGGCCTGCAGCCCATCTCCTTTTGGCCCAAGGAGGGGCTGGGCCTACTTAACGGGACAGCGTTCAGCGTGGGTGCTGCAAGTCTGGTAATCCACGAGGCCAATCAACTCGTTCTGTTCTCGCAGGTTGTGACAGCCATGTGCACCGAAGCGCTGCTTGGGACTAGACGGAATTTCCATCCGTTCATTGCGCAGGCTCGCCCTCACCCGGGCCAGCACGAAGCGGCTAGGAACATGTTCCATTTTCTAGCCGACTCGGGCCTCGTGTCCAATTCTCATCCTGAGAGTACTGGACTTGCACAAGACCGATATGCTCTGCGCACTTCATCGCAGTGGATCGGCCCGCAGATCGAGAACATGGAGCTGGCGTCGCTACAGATCCAACGGGAGCTGAACTCTACAACCGACAATCCCCTGCTAGACACCGCCAGCGACGAGGTCCATCATTGCGGCAACTTCCAGGCCGCCTCGGTCACCTCGGCTATGGAGAAGACCATGACGGCCATGCAGAATATCGGTAGAATGGTGTTCTCGCAGTGCTCGGAGGTGCTTAACCCCATGCTCAGCAAGGGCCTACCGCCCAATCTCTGCCCTGACGACCCTAGCCTCTCATTTGCCTTCAAAGGCGTCGACATCAACATGGCGTCCTACATGTCCGAGCTCGCATACCTCGCCCACCCTGTCAGCAACTTCGTCCAATCAGCCGAGATGCACAACCAAGGCATCAACTCCCTGGCATTGCTCGCCGCGCGCTACGCCGCCGACGCTGTCGAGGTCCTCTCGCTTATGATCGCCACCTATATCTATGTGCTCTGTCAGGCCCTCGACCTGCGTGCCATGCACCTCGAGTTCGAGAATCTTGCCAAAGAGGACCTACACGCCGTCACAAAGAAAGCCCTGGGCAACATCGTGACAGAGGCCCACCTCGGCCCCATCTCCGACGCCCTCTGGTGCGAGCTCATGGCACACTGGAATTGCCATCTCACCTGCGATCTGGCCAAGCGTGCAGACCTGGCTGTGACCCACTCGCTCGGGAAGCTATTCAGCCTGTCCAAAACCTATGTCGGCCGCTGGGTCATCGACATCGCCCCCATGCTCCAGGAGTGGCAGAACAGCGTGCGCACCATGCTCGTCAAGAATTACAACTCCGTGCGTACCGCCTTCTTTGACGACCCGACTACCGAGAAGTATCTCTGCAGCGCTTCAAGACAGGTCTACGTCTACGTGCGGCAGCATCTCGGCGTGCCGATGCACCGGGGTATCATGGATCATCCTACATACCCGTTTGAGAAAGCAAACGACAATAACAAGAAGAAGTCTATTGGTTCGCAGATCAGCATCGTGTATACGGTGCTACGGGAGGGGAACATGAGCGGGTTGCTGATCAAGTGCTGGGGCCAGCGCGACACGGGCTTCTTCCAACAACTGACGGTGGACAGCTCTACACAAAACCTATTGAGCTCGGACGAGTACTATCACTCGATGTCGCCAGGCGACAAAGGGCGAGAGGGGGCCCCAACGACGGTGTCAGATTGTCTTGATACGAGCCCGTTGCCAGTGGAGAACGGCGTCTCGTGCAAGCTCAGCAAGCGCAGGAGTCTGGGGCACTATGTCAAAGTCGGCATGGCCAAGTGCATGCGGTGGTCATCGACACGGATTAATGGGGAGAAAAGCGTCCCCCAAAGCCATCAGGGATAGACCTCGCCCTAGCCCGCGGGCGACCCTCCGAGGGCCGCTGGCAGACCCGCAAAATGAGGGCGGTGGTAAGTGCCCGCCCTCTAAGGGCCGCCCTCAAACATTTCGTAGGGATGGTGTAATTTCGAAATCGGAAAGTTCGTTGCGAAATATTGAAATTTCACTGTTTTTTTCCATTCCAATTTCAGAAAGTAGTTGGGTTCGACGCGCTAAAAGCTGGCATCGACGCACTAGTGTGCCTCAGGCAGTTAGGCATGTGGAATCTGGCCCGTGCCCCAAATTCCACACCGAAGTTACCTGAGTATTCTTCTTACCACTTTTTTATTTTCAATACCTTTACCATCAATATGTACACACCATTTTATAAAGATAACAGTCCATCAAAACTAGTCAAATTACTTGGTAGGCTTTTTATAGTAGTTTAACTGCTTTTAAAGTACTTATTAAGTAATAAAAATTAAGAGTCTGAATGATTCTATGACTAATTTTACTGAGTATTGTGATAATGTAGTGTATACGACGTACTATATATATCCATGCAGGCTAAACATTGCTAACAAAACTACTTGGTAACTACTTCTAAAGTACTTGGAAACTGATTAATAATGAACTAGTCTACGTGGTAATACGTGTCGCGCATCATGTCCGGTTCCGCCCCGGCCGCCGCTATGCGTGTCGTGTATCATGACATGGCCCCATCCGCTCTCCGCACCTCTGATTAGTCCATCAGGCTGTTCCTTTGGCTGTCCCCCAGTTAACAGTCCCTAAGTCATTCTGTAGTACTCTAAGTACCTAAATTCTTTTAGATCTGTTTTTCTTTTTCTGTTTCTTTTTTGTTATTTTTGCTGGATTAGCAGCCTGTATATTATTCTTCTCTTGTAATCTAATCTACTTTCCTTGGTGTTGTTGTGCTAGATTATGAGTTACCTGTGGATTTGGATTACTCTATAACTATCACCAGACTTGATAGAGACTTACCTGGCCAGTGAATCAGGGGGCATACTCTCCTGGATATCTGTAATCCTAGATCAGATCTTCAATGCTTGTGGTTTGCACTGGGCCTTAACTGAGAATCTGATTATCTGTCAGCAATGCCTGTACACTGTTACAGACCCTTGTCTAATGCACTTATCGGGCGCGGAATCAAGTGGCAAACCATAGGCAAAAACCTGACTACGCCTAGAGCTTCAACCACAACTAATGAACACCAAAATTACACAGAAGGTAAATAAGGCCCTGCAGAATATATATCCACTGTCAGATCTATAATATCTCCTGTTGTTATTAAGATATGTATTGTCAAAGTTAATCTATTGACTATGTTCATGGCACGAACCACGCATTAACGAGTCAGCTAGACAGGCTGACAATACTTCCATGGGTAGAGCCAGCGACCGGCTATCCCATACTGGTCTTGGATTATTTTTCCGAATTTTGTGTGGATTATGGGAGGTGTTTGAAGTTGATGACTCGCAGCGGATGTCATGGCACAAAATTATTACAGACCCTTATCTAGCGTCCTTATCAGAGGCGGAGAAATGAGGCAGAATGATAGGCTGAGGTAACACCGGGATTAAGATACACCCGCCGCGCTACTTATGTCAGACCAGATAACTGACATCACGTGACACGCTAAATGGTATACAACCGATCACCAAATAGTATACAAATCAGTATACCATATACCACACATATACTACTGGTATATCAACCCAGCTACCACTATATTCCAAGAAGGAATATATAAGGACACTTATTTTATATACTTAGTTTAGTTCTTTATAATTAATTCAAATTATTACTTAGAATATATCTTTAATATTAAGTTAGTAATTAACTTATTTATACTTCCTACTTATTGTGATGACCTGTACATCACGTGGTTAGGCAGGCCTACTTCCCACAACACAAACCCTTGTATGATAGTGTTTCTTCTCCCATAGTTGAATTCAGTTAGAAACGCTACTATATCTAGCTTTCTACTATGGAATAGCTATCTATAAATAAATAGTTATCATATAATTTAACTATCTTCTTTTTACCTATCTTTTTTTATCTATATATAAAAGTGGTGGCTAACCTGACTAGTTAACCAACCTCGCGTGGACCCCAATCTTGAACTCTACAGCAGTTATTAGACATGAAGCTGTGGAACCTAATATAGCAGCTGTGTTAGTGCTGTTTTGAAGTAATAAATCCGCAGGTATAAAGATCTGCAGGATACTAAGCTGAGATCTATTGAATAATCTATTATAATATGTTCTGTAGATACTATCAGAAAGGATAAAGCAGCCTGTTGCTCTTCTCTTCTAATTAAAGAAGATAATATATAGCAAGAAGTGGATATAGAATAGTTTATTAATTTCTATACTAAAAAATCTGAATAGCTATTTAAGAAATTCTTTCTTAACTATAATAAGTATAAAGACTTGCTTACTAAGCATGATAAGATTATTGCAGGACAGTAGAAATATATTAAGCAATTCAAGACTAATACCAAGACTGTTAATCCTATTAAGATCCTGGAATATATAGAACTATAAAGGAAATTTAATAACTTAAAGAGAAAGATTAAAAAAAAGAATACTATAATATAGAAGTTAATTAATAAGATAAATTAGATATATTAGATTATTATCTAAAATATCTTATAGATATAGTAATAAAGTAGAGAGATCTCTTTAGTAATTTTATTAAACTAAAATAAATTTTCTTACTACAGTACTAAGATAACTAAATCTTTTATCTTTACTAATACTTAGAAAGAAGATAAGAATATAGTCTTGTTTAAATTCTGAAAACTATAAGTATAAGACTATTTAGCTATAAATATAGACTATTTCCTTACTATAATACTTTATCTAGCTATAATTAAGAGATAGTATAATAGTAAAGCTATAAACTATCTTATTTATTATTCTAAGTCTAATTCTGATAATCTATATACTAATACTGAGAACATAATCTAGTACTTAAAACTAATCTATAATAATATTAATAAGAAAGAGAAGATAAAGACTAAATTTTATAAATTAATAATAAAATTCTATAATAATTTCTAGAAGTTTCTATCTGAATTTATTTATAATATCTAGAAGTCTAGTAAGTCTTATTTTAATTAGAAGACTAAGCTATATTACTATCTCCTGATTCTTCTATAGAACTAGATTATATTATTATACTATAATAAGACTATTAATTTTAGTAAGTTCTCTTGTCACTGTATTCTATTCATGAATTTAATTAAAAAGCAGTAGACTGCCAAGTAGAAAGCTTACTAATAGAATTAATAGAGAAAGTAGATTATTATTTTAAAGATTTCTTCTACTATATCTGCTACTGGAAGTAATAAGAAACCTAATAACTAAGCTTTAAAATAAGTAAAGATAATTAACTATAGCAGGATTACTTATTTTAACTATAAATAGCTTAGTTATTTTGTAAGTAAGTATTCTCTAAAAAAAAAGCCAGATCTAGACTTGTTAGGCCCGCGGGTTGGGCCGGGTTTTTCAGGTTTTGTAACCCAGCCCGTTGGGTTTGGGCCGGGTCAAGATAGTATGCAAACCACC
>NW_022474804.1:0-30813 GCF_009176365.1 Aspergillus alliaceus
TAATACTCTTAATTATAGTCTATAACTTTTTATTAATTATAGTATTAGGAATTAGTATTAAATCTTTTTTTAATACTAGTTATAATATCTATTACTATCACTAAAGCTATCTTAATCTAAAAACTATTTATAGATTTATAATACTTCTTATAGCAGATTACTTTCAGTTAAAAGAAGATTACTAAATTAAGAAAAAAAAAATAATAATATATTAGATATCTATAACTATCTTAAATAACTAGATAATAAGAATTACTTTAAATATATTAGTAATAGTAATAATTCTGGAAATCCTAAGAAAAATCTATTTAATCTACTGGACAAGAATTATATTAAAGATAAAGATATTCCTGAAATACCTGATATTCAGTCTTTAATACTAATAGAGAAGAAGTATATATAGTTCTATAAAAATAATAGTAAAGATAATATATAGAGACCAGAGACTTTAGACTATTAATAGCAGTTAAGATATAGAGCTAGAGCTATAAATTATTATACTCTTACTAGTTATTAAATATATAATATCTAATATTAGATTTTTAATTAAATTTAGTATTTTTTTTTTAGAGTTATATATTCTAATTTAGTTAGAATTTTATTTACTTATATCTTTAGTAGTTTCTGTCTTAATATCTATATTTATACTAAACTACTTTAGTATTAAAAATTAGATATAGTCTGATATATCTCTATAATTTATATAGTTGGCTGCACTGGCTTGCTGTATATAACCTATAGATTAAACTGTCAGCCCATGGGCCAGGGTAGTCAATAACCCGGCCCGGCATGGACTTTTGTATACACAAACCCAGCCCATTTCTTGGCGGGTTGGGCCGGGTTGGGCCGGGTTTCGTGGGCTGGGCCTAACAAGTCTACAGAGGTTGATCACTGGTTTTTGAAGCTATTGGGGTGCGGTAAAGATTTTACCGCAGCGGGTAGCATATGACCCGCACGTGCTACTATATCACCTGCAGGCACTGTAAGGTGCGCCTAACAATTTCTACCAGAATACTGCTGAAGCTATTCTAGTACCAGGTTAGTATATTAGCTAATATCAAAAAAATACCTGACATGCCCAGTGTAGTGAAGATATTGTTACTGCAGTAACCTACTTTCAAAAAGGATATTATCTATAATATTCAGATAAAATCAGAGCTGGATCCAGTTAATCTAGTCTTTAAGCTAACAGTAACCATATTACTTAAGCATTTTACTGAAGCTAAGACTATAGTATACTAACTTAATATTATCTTAAGCTCCTGGTCTCTTATATTAGCTTTACTATAATAAACTGGCTCAGGAATAGTTGTGTTCTCTAATTGCCACTTAAATATACTGGAGAAACATGTCTATTATCTTGATTTATTTCTATATTATCTGTCCTGGAGTATATCTGGCTTATAACAATTCAAATCCAGTAGTAAATTTATTTATATTATTCTAAATAAAATTAAAAAAGACTATGCTTCAAATTAACTATATATATTATACTGTTATATCTAGAGAATAGATCTTATCCTGTAGTATATATAGTACTATTAAAAGACTTTGAAATAATATCTATAAGATTTGATATTCTTCCCAACTAAAAGAGTACTGTCAGGAATCTGTTAAATTATATTGATAGTGCCTTTTACTTATAAGGTATATACTCTCTATTATATTCTGGCCTTTAGTTAGCTTTTTATAAATATTATCTGTACTATACTGGAGTTAAGAATCTAGGGCAAGTTACTGGAGATCTGGATTCTGAAATAGAAATATATAAGAGGCATTAATTATCTCTTTGGTAAGACTGTACCATTGCCTATACAGTATATTCCCACAGTGGAGACAGGAGTAGAGAGATATCAGAGTAGTTATACTGCCGGTATTACAGAGTATTAATAAATAATAAAAGTTCTGGCCAGATCTTAGTACTTGTCTATTATAGAGCTAATCCTGATAACACTTAAAACAGTAGCTTTACTATAAGTAGATTTAAGATTTAAATAATATATTGCTATTGCTAGCTAAGCTAGGGATATATAATAGGCAGATCTTCTTACTAATATCTATATAAAATTAGTTAAGTTATATATAGAAAAAGTTTAATAAATAGTATAGTTCCTGTATAAAATTCTCTATAACTATAAGTAAATTTAAAGATTTAATAGTGTTGGTTTTTATAAAGATAAGATAGAGATAAGGCTTGAATCATAGATAAGATTAGATTAAAAGATATATATAGTAATATAAAGAGAGTAGAGTAAGAAAGGAAAAATATTGATAATAGATAAATCAATATAAAGAATAGAATGAGTGAATATAGTGAGATTCTCTGCTCTGTCTTTAGAAATGCATGATTTCTCAGGCATATTTATATCTGCTTCTGAGGATGCTTTCAGTAATATCCCTAGATCAGAATTATGCTGTTTTCAGGTCTGATAATCTGATCATTCCGAATGCATCATTTGCATTCATCTTATCAGATTCAGTATACTGCATTCAGCTTACTGCACCCAGAATCTATTGATTCTGATAATATCTAATCTGATTAAGGCCAGGAATAAAAAGATTTAGGAACTGCTAATAAGAAAAATCTAATAAAGTTAGATTTCTGTAATATATAGATATTAGTTTAGTATACTTCATAACTTTATGGCTTTATCTACTGATTATATATATTATATATATCTGATATAGATATCTCACTGATACTTAGTATTAAGTAATATATTAGCACACTATATACAGTTTATATTAAATATATATTAATATTAATTCTCTTTATATATACCTTATTTCTATTATATACTCAGAATATTATTTATAATATATAATATATATATATATCTTATTCTATATATATAATTCTGTTTTGTGCTGACTGCTTTATTACAGGCTTTTTAATAGAATTATAATTATAATTATAAATTTTTATAAATAGAGTTACTTAAATAATAAATATATATATTTTATAAGAAGCTAGTCCTATATATACTGTATTAGTAGCTCTTTATACTTATTTCTTAAAATATTATAAATTATAAAATCCTTAATAAGAGATTTACTTCTTATAATATAGTATATATACTAGCTATCTATAAAGATCATAAAAAAATAGTTATAATAAGTTCTGTAATTATCTTTTATAAGAATTTAACTAAGTTATATTAATTTAAAATTATATTATAATTTAATAATTTATTATTTATATTTCTATCTAATTCTTTAATATTATTCTCTCTAGCACTATATTCACAGTTAATAAGTGATTTCTTCTCTATTCTATTATATTCTTTCTTAAATAATAGTATCTCTTCTAGTCTTTAGATATTAATAAATAAGGGCAGCAAGTGTCTTATTATTTTTATTAATATTCCAGAATTCTAGTCCACTAGGGGCGGAAGAGAACACTGGTCTCGGCGAGAGACAGGCGCGGATTGGCTGAAAAAAGTTAGGGTTTCTGTTTTCTTGACCCAGATCAGTTTATCATGGTCTCGTCTGACAGGATGTTGCTTAATTGATTTCAAAATTGAATCAATGGTTAATAACTCCTGCCCGCATAACTTAGCCAAATCAGAGACACCAACTCGATCATTTGCGATAGTGGTGGTAATAGGAAGTTAGTCATGATCTGCGGGTAGAATTTATTGGAGTATACCCTGACTGTTATCCGGGAGCTATTTATATCTAATTAGGATTTATGCTGACAGCTGATTAATACCCCAGTCTAAACAGTAAGTTAAGATAATATTAATTTATTGGCTAGTTAGCATATATTTTGTGGTCTAATAACAGGATTAGCAGTCAGTCCTAATCCATTAGGATTGATATAGACACCTGATTATTACCAGTCCAGCCAGCTATAATAGTTATTCCCAGTCCAAACTAGAAGTAAATAAACAGTATATTAATCTAGTATAGATTAACTAGTCTATTAGTATATATTTTATTGTATTACAATAGCCTAGAGACATCCCTGTAAAATTATATACTATAGAATTAGATATCCTGAATTAATAAGTCTATTATGTCCTGTATGGTTTTAGAGATAATAGTACTATATATTAAGAAAAGGATTTCTATACACCCTATTCTATTATAATTTCTTTTTATTATATTCCCCCTGACTATGTCTATTATTCACTATGGAATCCCAGCTATTTAAAAAGCTTGATGCTGTCCCTGTAATTATATATTGCCAGTGCATGCACAGTGTGTAGCCCCAGGAGATTACCTATTATTTAAAGAACTGGATATATTGGATGGCCAATACTGATACTGTGGTAATTCAGAGTGCAGTGGCCTAGTGAGAGAAGATTATCACTAATACTGATACTGTTAAGTTCCTCTATCAGCTGGCGCGGCAGATCCCTGAGTTATCTATCTATCTAGATAGATTACTGTGTTAGCAGGAGTACCCCCAATGCCGGTATATCACGCGCAGTATTAAGGGTATGTAATGGCATTAGCGCACTGCCCACAGCTGGTTCCAGTATCTCTAGAGAGATCAGATCAGCCCCCAGCAATAGATTATGCGGGAAGCTGAATTATAATAGTTATATAAATTAGTTACCTACCAGCAGATATTCCTAATCCAGAAGAGATTCTATTATATTTATATCTGCGGCCAGGATTATGAGCTGTATATTCCTGTCTGTATAGAGTAGATAGACCAGGCTATCCAGCAGGTCACTGCTATATAGGAGATAATAAAGATCCAGACCGGGGCTACTAGAACTAGAGAGATCCATAATACTAACCTGTAGTTATATATAACTGGGTGGACCCAGTATTTACAGGAGTTTACTACCCCCAGCAATTTCAAGATATTACACGCTATGGTAGCTACCTTATTATTTAATACAGACAACCCTGTGGAGCAGGGTATGCAGCGGATATGGGCAGCCATAAAAGATATAGTACACAAGAGCCAGTGGACCGTGTAGTATACCAGGCAAGCCATCCAGATTAAAGCTGTATAGTCTAAGAAGGGCTAGATCCTGTATTGTCTATTGCTGGTATATATAGACACGGACAGCATGGCCAAGCATGTCTAGCTATAATAGCAGATATTAGTATTCATTATCCGCATCCAGATACTATATATAGAGAAGAGTCTACTGTATAGAATAATATCGCGGCAGCGGAAGAAATGGCAGTAGCTATAGTAAATAATCACTGTCCATTCTTTTCTAGAGAGCAATTCCGGGAAGGGCAATCCCGAGTGCAAGCAGTGGATAATAAGTAATATAGAGCAGGTATATTTAGAGTTTTATATTAAGCTAATAAACCAGATATACTATATCCAGGAGTATAAGAGTATATTAATATATACCATAGCTATGTTAGGCTAGGAGAAGTTTGGCTAGCAAGATCCTAAGAGTTATCTGCTAATTTTGTTACAGATGATTAAGATTTCCCGGTTCATGATTATCTAGAAGATATTGTGGCTGGATCCTGATATAATAGCAATTATCAAGATATAATAGAAGCTATAGAATTATATTAAGTAGATATTACATAGCACTATAGCCATGAATAATATTAAGACTAATTCTATATATAATAGTAAGATAAAGAATAAATATAAATTCCTATTATTTCTATTAATATTATCTATATAGCATGGGGATCCCGCGTCCCGGATCTAGTGGAGTTAGAATCTATTCTACAAGATATTCCAGAAACAGGTAATATAGATAGTTAGCCAGTTAATGGTCCGCGGTATATATATACTGATAAAGATATTATAGGATTAACAGATATATAGATTATATATCTATTATAATACTATAACCCCCGGGTATATAATATGGATATATCTAGATTAATTACTGTATAAGTATATACAGTTTACTATAGGTGATTTCCGGGGATTTATATATGGATTAACCGGGATAACCTGGCAGATATTATGCCAGGAATTAATATTTAACAAGACCTCTACTATCCCGTGATATATATTATATAATAATCCTACTTAGAGTACTGTGGGATAGAGCTTTTTGCAGGATCAATACACCCAGTGGCCGGTACAGGGCCCACAGTAGATCATAGAGTAGATATAGGCCAAGCCTAATATACAGGTATATTTTATCTATTACTGCCAGCTTATACAGTTCCAGCTACGGTTAGTCATACAGTATTTATAGCAGGTAGCCTGATTTAAGAAGAAATTAGCTGTGCTAGTATATATTATAGACAGGTAATCTAGCCAGGCCCTGGAGTTATTAAGCTTGCAGTATATCAATACCAAGACTAACTAGCAGTGTAATATATTTATTAAGAATAGTATAATAATATTAGTATCAGTATATTACAAGGGATTTTATGCCAGTAATAATATCAAGATTATCAGTCAATATATACTGCGGAAAGTCAGTAAACTAATTATATAGTATTTATAGTTAATATTACTATTTATCCAGTAATTAAAGGTATAGTATAGTTATCCAATATTATCTATATCCTTATCCGCATCAATAACTGAATCCCCAATATCAATATCAGCACCCTTACTAGCAGCAATAACTGAATCCCCAGTATCAATATCAGGAGTCTTACTAGCAGCAATATCCTAATCCTTATCAGCATTATCTATCTCCCTGCCAGCAGCAATATCTGAATCCCTATCTATATCCATATCCGCGTTTATGTGGGGCCTCGATCCCGGTATACACTGGGCATGGATATCTAAGCAGTTCCGTGAGATGCTGAAGCACAAGACCAAGATATAATTATAGTATACAGTCAATATCTAGATATATCACAAGATTACTATCAGAATCAGCTGGCAGTAAATACAGCCCAGCAGCATGTTCCCCAGCAATATATAGGAGAAAAAGGCCCCTGAGATTCTGCCTAAGTACAATATAGATAAGAACCAGTGAATGAAGACTATTACAGATAAGCAGGCCATATATTTCCTCTATACAGCGGGGTTAATATACACGCAGGATATTATAGAGTATCCCGGGATCACTGCCCAGTACCAGACTATATTTTAGTTGTCCAGCACAGATTAGCATTGATTTTTGGGATTTACCGCGGACAGGGTCTCTGTCAAGGCAGCTGGCAAGTGAAAGCGGTCCCCGTAGAAGGACAAGGCTGACCAGGGCTGGGTTATACAGTGATACCGGTTGAACACCATGGATATAATAGCTGCATTGCAGCAGATAACAGGGCAGGAGACCATCTAGTTCCGGAAGGTGCAGGCCCCGGTATTACAGGCCATCCAGGACAGTAAGAGCCCAGTGGTAGCAGTGATGCCTACCAGAGGCAGCAAGAGCATGTTATTTATATTGTCTATATTTATAGAGCCTAGCAAGACAACTATCGTGATAGTGCTATTACTTACATTATATAGTGATATAGCAAGACAATACCAGGTGTTGGGCATATTATATATTATATAGAAGAGCCGGTAATCCTCTAATAAAGCTATAATTATATTAGTCATGTCTAAGTCCGCAGTTATAGATAATTTCTATATATTTATTAATTAATTACAGCAGACCCGGTGGTTGGACTAGATTATGATTAATGAATGCCATATGGTATTAAATAACCAGCAGGATTTCCAGCCTGAATTATAACAGTTAAAGCAATTAAACTATATCTATATATAGATAGTATTATTAACTGCTATATTATTTCCTATATTAGAGACTATATTATTACAGCAGATAGAGTATATCTATAACCAGATCAGCATATTCCAGGCCTGTATAAGTTATCCCAATATAGTATACCGGGTGTGATAGCTATCCGGGGTCCGCGGCAGTCCTGAGTGATTTATAGCTAAGACTATAATTATATTTATTCAGTAGTGGATTATACAAGTACCCTAGAATAAGATAATTATTTATACTAATATAGTCTGCCAGATAATTAAGATCACCCAGGTATTACAGTATAAGATATATTATAGCCAGTAAATTAATAAGCTATTAATATTATAATAATTTATACAGAATATTATCCAGGTAATTGCTGCTACCAGTATATTAGATATAGATATTAATATCCCGGATATCCAGTATATTATCTATATCAGAAGCTCCCGGTTATTATTAGATTATATACAGGAAAGTAGACATGCCGGCCAGGATAGCTATACCAGTAAGATAATTATTATTTAGCTAGAGAATCTATACTGGAGATTTAATAAAAATCTCCAGGATACTAAGTTAGTGACAGAATATATAGATATTATATCTGGGATAGGATACTATCAATATATGTTAGACCAGTATTTAAATGGCCCTATAGATAGATATGAATAATGCTAGTGCCAGGATAAGAATCCCGCAGAGTTACTGTGTAATAGATATTATCCTGATTATCCTGATTAGGATCTGCCTATTCTGAGTAGTCTAATTCCTATAGATTCACAGTCTCTATCTATTAAGATAGATATAGGATTCTCTATTGGCCTAGCCTATCTGATAGGTCATAGTCCAGTATATCCTATATATCTGGCCTATAAGACCTGTGAGGCCAGTCCTGCTAGTGATACTAGTTATATATTATTTATATCCCAGGTTCTATCTATTATAGTGGCTGAATAGCAACAGTAGCGGATCTAGATATAGCAGTAGATAGCAGTAGATATCTAACAGTATACACAGAATACTATACAGTAATTAAATAAGAAGTAGATTAAGGCTAATATCTCCCAGTAATAGCAGTAATATTATATATATATTATAGCTAGCCAGAAATAGCAGGAGTATAAGTTAATATTTTATTAGAGATTCTGGAGTACTATTATTAAAGAATAGATATAGAATATCTATAAGATTAGAATTCAGTTTACTGGATTCAGTATATATTTTTAGTGTTATATATCCCAGTCTATATGCCAGGAATAGTAGAGCAGTAGAAGAGATTATATATACTAGAATATATTATTATTTATAGTAGCCATAATATTATATGGACTGTGGGCTAAATAAATATAACTATTATAGCAATAGCAGTTAGCTAGCTATAGAGCTGACAGTAAGAATATCTAGCAGATAACACAGTTTTTTAGATAGGCTATTAAGAGAATATAGAGCCAGTATAACCAGTTATTTATATTATATTATTAGTTATACTAGATATATATAGAGTTAGAGCAGCGCAAGAAATAGCTATTATTATTATAAAAATAGTAATTTTAGTAGTTATAAAAGAATAAATAGTTAAATTAAATCTAGTTATTAAATTAGCTTATTAATAGTTATATAAAACTGGATTTATTAGAGTATATTTATAGATATATTAGATAAAATTAATCTATTTATTTAAGATTAGTTAAATAAGGCACTGGTTTATTCTAGTCTATTAAGTCCACTAAGTATAATTGATATCCTAGATTATAAATATCTAGCAGCAGGTCCAGAACAGAAATTAATTAATAAATAAAATATTTATTAAGTTCAAGATATTATAGTATCAGTAGTTTTATTTCTATAATTCTAAATAATATTATAATAATTAATATAGTTTAGATTAATCAGTAGAATTTATTATATATAATAATTTATTAATATTAGAGTATATTATAGATTAATAAAGATAGATTAATTAAATTTCTAGATTAAACTAATAGAAAATTTATTCAGATCCAGAAAAATTTAAATATATAAGAGTTTTAAATAGTTATATAATATTAGGATTTTTAATATTATATTTTCAGAATTATATAAAGCTATATCCAGTAACAGTTTCTGTGCTAAATATCAGAGTATAGCAGTTATCATTATAGAGATAGTATTTTTATTAGAGAAGACTTAATAAAATTATAATAGTATAAAAGTAGTTTATTAATGGTTTTATATTACTAGATTAATTAGAATATATTTATAGATATATTTATAAGAATTAATCTATCTATTCCAGATTAGTTAGGCCAGGTATCCGGGTATTCAGATTTATTTAATCTACTAAGCATAATTAATATTCCAGATTCCTATAATTATATTATAGAACCGCAACAGCCGACAGTTCTCAATATATAGTAGCAGACACAGAACTGGAATTTATTTATAAGATATTTATTAAGTTCTAGAGATTAAAGTAGTATCAGTTATATTATATTTCTATAATCCTGTAATTATATTAAGATAATTAATCCAGATTTAATTCAGGTTTATTATATTAGATTTATTAGTATATCAGAATTGAACAGATCTATAGAGAATTTAGGAATTAAGATAAAGATTAAAATAACAGAATTTATATAGTTCTATAATATTAGGGTTTTTGATATATTATAGTATTTATATTAAGCCAGGTATAGCCAGTATAGTTATAGTATTTATAGGAAATTAAGATTATATACCAGATAGTATATAGAGTAGAGAGTATATTAAAATCAGAAACAGCTAATATACCAGAATAGTATATTCAATAATTAATATTATTAATAATTATAACAGGATATATATAGAGTTTAGAATTAATATAACTATAGAATTAATTTATTAAGTATTTTATTTCTATAGAGCTATTATTATTCATTTACGGTTACCATCTATATAGTATCCAGATCAGTCAGGTCAGTTAGATCAGTTAGGTCAGCCAGGTTAGCCAGGTCAGTGAAGATTGTCCAGGCCACCCGAATAGATAGAACAGGCAGAATAGCCAGAGTAGATTAGCAGGATATCTAGTAAAGAGAGAAGATTTTTTAAAAAGACTATACTAAAAGTTTAAGATCAGTATATTAGTTAGTTATATTATTTTATTAATTACAGGAAATATATATAGTTCCAGTAGCAGTTATCTATTATTAGAGAATAGAATTAAGATATATTATTATTTAGCTATTATATTTATATATTATATACTATTCAATATATATATCTATTATATAGATTATATAATATATTTTTATATCTCTATAATTAGTTTCTAAGAATATAGTAGGGATTAAGATTAATTAAAGTATAGATATAAGAATTATATTAAGATATATATAGTAGATAAATATATCAGGATAGATTAAGATATTAGGATAGATTAAGATATCAGGATAGATCAAGATATCAGGATTTAATAGAGATAGAAGAATATATTAATATATAAAAGTTTAAAAATTAATAAATCATAATTTATAGTTCTGATTAGTATCAGGATATACCAGGTAGTCTAATTATAAACTATTCACAGTTCCCATATATTAATATTAATCTATATGGTTCCCGGGTCAGATCAGGTTAGTTAGTTAGATTACTATAGCCTGACTGGATCAGTTTTAGTTTAGCCTATAGATCCCAGTTTACTGAATTCAGTGTATATTTTGGGTGTTATATGTCTTAGTCTATATACTAGGGATAGTAGAGTGGCAGAAGAGATTATATATATTAAGATATATTATTATCCATAGGAGTGATAATATTATATAGACTATAGAACTGACAGTCAGAATATTTAGCAGATAATATAGTTTTTTAGACAGGCTACTAAAAGAATTTAGAGCTAGTATAACCAATTATTTATATTATTTTATTAATTATGCCAGATATATATAGAGTTGGAATAGAGCAAGAAACCATTATTATAATTATAGATTATCCTATAGAATTAATTTTATCTATATATATTTTATGATTTAGGGTTTTATCCAGTGATTAATATATATTTATATATCAGAGATCTAATTCCATATAGTAAGATATATATTTAAATATATAAAGATTTAAATAGTTATATTACATTAGGATTTTTAATATTATAGTTAGATTTTTATTCAGCCAGGTCCAGTAATAGTTTATATTAAAGATCAGGGCATAGAAGCCAGTATTATCAAGACAGTATTTTCAGTAGTTATTAAAAAAATAATAAACTATATATAGATTATTAGGGTTTTTAAAGCCAAAAGTAGTAGAGAAATAGAAACAGTAGTAATAGTATTAATTATTAGAGTTATTCAGTTAGTAATAAGTTTTATATAGTCTAGATTGGTTATTATATTTATAGACCTGTTTATAGGATTTAACCTATTCTATTTATAGCCAGTCTAGCTAGGCACCTGGATATTCAGATCTGTTTAGTCTATAAAGCATAATAATATCCCAGATTACTATTATCCATATTATAGAACAGTAACAGCAGAGAAATCAGTTAATAAAAGAGATATTTATCAAGTCCAAGAGATTATAGTAGTATTAGTAATTTTTATTTTTATAATCCAGAAACTATATCATGATATTTAATACTATTCAGATAGATAAACAGAATTTTATTATTATTAAGATTTATTATATATCAGAATTAGTTTGTACAGTAGGATTTTACAGATATCAGAATTTAAAGAATTAATTAGGGTTAACAGGATCAAGGTAAGAAAGATTATAATATAAGGATTAAATAATTATATAATATTAGAATATTTAGATATATTATAGGATTTATATTATTAGGATTAGCAATAATATATATATTAATCAGAGTTCTGTCAGTATAGTTATTAGTCACAGTATTTACCAGCATTTCCAATAGTATACAGGATAGTAAACAGATTTGAAAGAGTTTAAAATAGGAATAGCCAGAATACTAGAAAAGTATCACCAGTTATTATTATTTTATTAATTACACCTAGATATATATAGTGTTAGAGCAGTGTAATAAACAGCTATTATTATAATAGATAGTCCAATAGAATTGATTCCTATTAATATATATATTATAATATACCATAATCCAGTCCAGAGATTAATATATATATTTTAATCTAGAAATAAAATCATAATTATATATAGACAGGTTCAGATCTATAAGAATTTAAATACATAAGGATTTAAATAGCTATGTGATATCAGGATTTTCCGGTATTATATAAGATTTATATCAAGCCAGGTCCAGTAATAGATTCCGTGCTATATATTAGGGTCCAGTAGCTATTATTATAGAGATGGTATTTTATATTTCAGAAGAATTAACTAAACAAGTATTAGATTATTAGAGTTTTTATAAACTAAATTAATTAGGATATTTGTCCAGTTCAAGAGACTACAGTAGTATCTATAGAGATATAGATTAGGATTTATTATATAGGATTTATTAGGATATCTGAATTGAATAGGTCTATAGAGAATTAAGGAACCAAGATAGGAATTAGAATATCAGGATTTAGATAGTCCTATAATATTAGGATTTTCCAGTATAGTATAGAATTTATATTAAGCCAGGTCCAGTAATAGTGTGTATATTAATTATGGCCCCACCGGTACAATCATTTCCGAGAGTACCCAGAAGAGTAAGCAGATTAGAAGGATTTGAAATAGAAAACAGCCTATATACCAAAAAGGATGGCCAGTTATTTTAGAGAGTATCCAGGATCCAAATTGAAGAGGGTTAGAATAGAAAATTGCCAGGATACCAGAATAGGATAACCAGTTATTGACATTATTTTAACTATTAAAGCAGTTGTATATAGAGTTTAAAGTAAAGACTACCATTGAACTAATCTAGCCCACAAGCATGGGTGATATTCTCCTGGTTATCACAAAAGACGGGTGCTGATAAGCCGTCATATTCAGGGTTTACATGTATATCAGCGAAATGTTAAACATGTATATCAGCGATGAATTATTGGCCAGTTAGCTTTAAATTTTGCCCAGTTACTGGTAGGATACAATATTATCTGCCATTCATTTTGGAGATAATTATTCCATAATTTATAGATACAGTGGTGATTAAAAGTTGCCCATAATTCATGGTTACAGTTTTATTGGGATACAGGCTGATTAGTTAGTCCTCACCACCTGTTATTATATTATCTAGCAAGACTATCAATCAGTAGAGCCATTATATTATATATCAAACAATAGTAATTTCTAGTCTACAGTATCCAGGAATTAACAGGGTCCAGTCTATACCAAGTCAGAATTCTATATATTTTATATTACTGCCAGTGTTCTATCTATATGTCCCCAGAACCCCAGCTAATCATAAAATATTAGGATATCCTGGAAATACAAGTTTTCATAAAAGTTAACTAGTTATTATTGCCCCGCGGAGGATCAGGGATAATAGCAGGATTTATTAAGATCACTAACTAATTTAACTATTCCAGATTCTCTATATTATATAGATAGATTTTCTGTTTTTATTTATCTCCCGATTCTATTTATTCTTCTATTTTCTATTCCCAGAATTATTAGAGTTTCTATTATATTATCTATCATCCTCTATCATAGAACCCCGCGAGTATTAATTATTTTAAAAACTAGAAGAGTTCCTGGTAATTATTTACTAATTATGCCAGTATAGTATATGGCCCCCCAAGATTATCCAGTATTTGAAAGGCAATATCCATAGCATAAAATATGCTGATACTGTCCAGATCCATAACACTGTGCAGCAGTGAGAGGGGATTATCTAGCAGATTAATACTATTATAATTCCCCACCATGTGGACCAGGCATTGCCTGGATTGCCTATATATTCTGATAGCATGTTATGCCAGCGCAATTATCTCTAATGTCAGTATATTAGCTACAGTATCTATAGCATGCGGGCCTATTGGCAGAGTGTCTATAGATAATCCCGGTTTCCCTGAGACAGCTATATTCACCGGAAGCAATATATCCAGTAAGAGACTGAGTTATGGCAGTTATATATTATTGTTACATGCCAGCAGATATTTCTAATATAGACTGGATTATATTTTATTCACATGTAGGCAGCAGGGGCTGAGAAGCCATTAATTCCTATGAATATAGCTAATATTAATACAGTAGTAGACAAGGTCATGACTGTATGGGAAGAGGCTAAGGCAGAGAAAGTCCAGTAGACTATTCAAGCTATAAAAGTCACTAATACTAATCTATAATTATAGATAACTGGATAAACCCAGTATTTACAGAATATTGCTTTCCAGGATATATTAAATAGCATGGACTTACCTAATCCCAAGTCTATAAACCCTATTGAGCAGGGGATCTGCCGGTTGTAGGATACTATAGAGCAGATAGTATATAAGAGCCAGTAGACAATAGACTATAGCAGCCAGGCTATTTATATTAAGACAGTATAGTCTGAGACTGGACAGACCCTATATCAGCTATTACAGATATATATAGATATAGAGAGCATTATTAAGTATATCCAGTTATAATAGTAGATTATAGCATTTATTACCTGTATACAGGCCCTGTATATATAGAAGAGTCTATTATACAGTATAATATCCTAGTAACAAAAGAAGTAGCAACAGTTATAGTAATTAACTATCTAAGCCAATCCTAAGCTAATAGAATCCTGCTATCCCAAGAAGATTCTATAGAAAATAAGTTAGATTAAGAATATATATTTAGATTTTTATATTAAGTTATTAAATCAGTGACTATATAGCTATAAGTATAAGAGTATATTAATATATACTATAGCAGTATTAGACTAGAGATCTAATAAATAGCAGATCTCTAAGATATATCTCCCTATATTATCCCGGGTAATCAAGATTATCTATATAATAATTATATAAAAGATATTATAGCTAGATCTATATCTCAAGGAGATTATTACTATATAGTATAAGAAGAACTGTTATATAGATTAGATATTAAATAATATCAATAATATATTAGCTGAGATTTATTCTGATAAAGAATACAGCAGTAGTAAGGAGTTCCAGTAAATATCTCTATTATTCCTGTCTATATCTCTAATAGCCTATAGGAATCCTTTAGTAATCACTGATATCCCCAGCAAGGTCCCATCCTGTCTAAAGATGTTCCAGGAATAGATACAGTGAATAATATAGCAGTTCATGGTCTACAGGACCCATGGCTCTATATAGATATTACAGGATTGGCAGATATTTAGATTATAGATCCATTATAACACCATATTTCCCAGCCATATAATATAGATATACCGGGACCGGTTGTTATACCAGTATATCCAGTTTACAATAGACAATTTCCGCGGTATAGTATATGGATTAGTAGAAGCCATGCAGGAGATTTTATATAAGTTATTATGTATAAAGTACTGGAAGACTATACCTGCTATTCTGTAGTAGGGATTATACAATAATCCTATCCAGGGTAAGGCAGGATAGAATTTTTTACAGGATTTCTATATATCATAGCCTGTGATAGAACAGTTATATATAATCCAGTGGGTGCGGACTGAGCTATCTGTACAGATACAGTTCACAGTCCACTACTAGCCCTGGCAATTATATATCTCTACAGTTATACAATATTTATACCAGGTTGCGCGGTTTAAGGAGAAGTTAACTATATTAATCTATATAATAGCTAGGCAGCCTAGCCAGGTCCCTAAGTTATTAAGTATCCAGTACAGCAATATGGAGACTAACTGACAGTAGAATATATATATTAAAGACAGGATAGTTATATTAGTTACTGTATATCACAAGAGATTTTATGCCAGTAATAATATAAAGATTATCCACTGATATATACTGCAGGAGATGGAGAAGTTAATTATATAGTATTTATAGTTAATATTACTATTTATCCAGTAGCTTAAGGCATAGTACTGCTATCAGATATCTCTCAGGTCCAGTTCCTGGGATATAAAGGCCCGTGAGGTGTATATATAGAGCCCTAATCCTGGCATATAGCAGATATAGATATCAGAGTAGTTCTGTAAGATATTAAAGTGCGAGACCAGTATATAGTTAGATCAGGCCATTAATATCACTGTGTACCGGGATATTACTATTGGGATCAGCCAGCAGTTTATGCAGCCGTCCAGTATATTTACCAGTAATATACAGGAGAAGCAGGAATTAGTGGTAGCTATATTAAATGTAGATATAGAGAATAGTATAGATAAAAAGTAGTAAATAAGCTATATTACTAATTTACAGGCAGCACATTTATTATATTTAATAGAGATAGTATACACACGCGGTATTATAGAGTAGGCCAGTATTACTAAGTACTGCTAGACTATATTTTGATTGTCCAGTACTGATTAACACTGATTTTTAGGGTTCATATTCACTGTAGTATTAGGGCCCGGGATCAGTAAGCACAAGCGATCCCTGTGGAAGGATAAGGCTAAGAAGAACCGGACTATATAGCAGTACTGGTTAAATATTATAGATATATACACTGCATTATAGTGGATAACCGGGTCCAAGATAATTTAGTTCCGCGGTGTACAGGCCCCTGCATTATAGGCAATCCAGAATAGTAAGAGTCCTGTAGTGGCGGTAATACCTACCAGAGAGGGTAAGAGTATATTATTCATGTTATCTATATTTATAGAGCCCGGGGGCACAACAATCATAATAATCCTATTAATATCATTATATCAGGATATAATCTGGTAGTGCCAGGCATTAGGCATATTATATATATTATGGAAGAGCTATCAGCTGCCAGATAAGACTATAATTATATTAATTACACCCGAGTCTACTATAACTGAGGATTTTCAGATATTCATTAACTAATTGCAGCAGACCCGGTAATTAGACTGGATTATAATTAACAAGTACTATATGATATTAAATAACTAGAAGGATTTCCAGCCTGAGTTACAGTAATTAAATTAGTTAAACTATATCTATATATAGATAGTATTGTTAACTGCTATATTGCTTTCCCAGTTAAAGACTCTATTATTCTGTTAGATAGATTATGCCCGGGAGTAGGTGAGTATATTCCGGGCACAGACCAGCTGTTCTAATATAGTATATCAGGTATAGCAGCCTGTGGTTCCCTATCTGGTAACTGTATAGTTTAAGACTAAATCTATAGTGGCATTTATCTGGGAGCGGATCCAGCAGACTGGCAGCAGAAAGATAATTATATATAGCCATGCAGTAAGCCATATCACAGGCATTGCCTAGGTATTAGAATATAAAGTATATTATAGCTAGCAGATTAATAAGCCATCTATATTGCACTAGTTTATATAGAGAAAGACCACAGTGATCACTGCTACCAGTATATTAAAGATAGAAATAGATATCCCTAATATCTGCAGTATCATCTATATTAGAATACCGCGGATATTATTGGATTATATATAGAAAAGTAGATAAGCCGGCTGTGATAGCCACTGTAGCAAGACTATTATTATCTAATCTACTGGAATAACTCTCTATATACTCTCTGAGGCCGAGAATACTGCCTATTATAAGTTAGTCCAAGAATATATAGATATAGTAGCAGATATGAAATGCCAACAGTATATATTAAATAAATATTTAGATAAGACTGTAGATAGATATTGTTGACAGCAGTGCCGGGATATCAATATTAATAAGATCCTGTATAATAAATATAATCCTGATTAGGCAGCACAGGAATCCAGGATTTTCCTTAGAGTAATTAAGAAAGATAATAAGACCAGTTCTAGTCTTTCCAGTAAAGCTCTATCACTGCGGGTTATCCTGCCATCTACTGTTTTTTCCAGGGTCCATTGCGAGACTGTTCCCTAGGCTATGGACCGTGCCAATTACATGTCCTGTCCTAAACCATTATCCCGCCTGGATAAGAGACCACTGGATAGTAGAGTGCTGGTTAGCATCCAGGAATAGCAGTGACAGTATATACAGATCCAGCAGCAAGCAGCTCTTAAGATCTAGTAGCAAGAGTATAATTCCCAGTAACAGTTAAATAAGGAGTTTATTAAAGAAGAGACTAAATAGTGAATATAATAATATTATATATATATTATAGCCAGCCGGGAACAGCATGAGTATAAGTTAATATTTTATCAGGAACCCTAGAGTACTATTACTAAAAAATAGATATAGAATATCTATAAGATCAGTATCTAGTTTACCGGATTCAGTATATATTTTTAGTGTTATATGCCCCAGTCCATATACCAGGGATAGTAGAGCAGCGGAAGAGATTATATATATCAGGATATATTATTATCTATGATAGCCATGATATTACATGGACTATAGGCTAAGCAAGTATAACCATTATAGTAATAGCAGTTAGCTAGCTATAGGACTAACAGTCAGGATATTTAGTAAGTAATACAGTTTTTTGGACAGGTCACTAAAAGAGTACAGGGCTAGTATAATCAGTTATTTATATTATTTTATTAGTTATACCGGATATATATAGAGTTAGAGCAGTGCAAGAAATAGTCATTATAATTTTAGATTATTCTATAGAATTAATTTTATCTATATATATTTTATAATATCCCATAATCCTATTCTAAAATCAATATATTTATATATTAGAGATTAAATTCCATATAGTAAGATATATATTTAGATATAAAAAGATTTAAATAGCTATACTATATTAGGGTTTTTAATATTATATTTAGATTTTTATTCAGCCAGGTTCAGTAATAGTTTATATTAAAGATCAGGGCACAGAAGTCATTATTATAGAGACAGTATTTTCAGTAGTTACTAAAAAAGTAATAAACCATATATAGATTATTAGGATTTTTAAAGCTAAAAATAGTAGAGATAAAAACAGCAGTAATAGTATTAGTTATTAATATTATATAGTTAGTGATAAGTTTTATATAGTCCAGATTGATTATTATATTTACAGATCCGTTTATAGGATTTGATCTATTCTATTTATGGGCAGTCCAGCCAGGTATCCAGATATTCAGATCTATTCAGTCTAGTCCACAAGGGTAACTGGGATGGTGCAGGATCCCAGTTGCGTGGGGCTAGCCGCCGGGTGCTGATTGGCGGGCGGGATTAGGGTTTCAGGTTCATCCCAATGAAAAGTTGGGGGTCCATCCCAATGACCAAACATTATTCAAACAGCACCAAAATTGGCCAGTTAATTAGGATCCCAGTACAGAATATGCTGTCTATTTTACTGGCTATAAATCAGCCAAATAATAGTACTGTAGTGGTTATTATTTTTACTACTAAATTTATTAGGATAAGTATCTATAGCCGCGCGATCGGTTATAGTATATCACTATTATTCCACCACTAAGTTATATGATTATGGAAGGTAACAATAGATCATATTCAGGGGTTATATTAGAGTATTGATTCAATTTGAATCCTATATTTTATTTCTTTATAATAGATTTCCATTCCAAATACCGCCCCCTAACTATAGACTGGATTTGATTAGGGTTTTTAAGCTATGGAACATTAACTATTTACTAAGCTGGATTTATTGTCTATTATTATGTGCTGGCACTGTCAGCACGGGGTATGGCCCCCCGAAATTATCAGTTATTTAAAGAATACCAGTTATCAACTAGTCCATACCAATGCAGTGGCTATCAGTGAGACAGTCATATAATAGGAGGGTATTGTATAAGATCCTAATAAGATTAAGATTCTGTTCTAACTAGACTAACCATTAGTAGGGATCCCGATATATCCAGACAGATTATTATACCAACAGGATTATCCGGGGTATCAATATATTAGACAGACTATAGAGAGTATACAGCAGCATTGGTGCAGTATCCATAGATAGTCCCGGTATTCCCATGGTGATCACGTGACGCGCGAGTAGTATACTTAGGATAAGGCAGAGCTACAACAGTCATATATTATTATGATATGCCAGCAGATATTCCTATCCTGTAAAGGATCCTATTATATCTATATCTATAGGGGCCAGGAGGAAGAACTGTATATTCCTGTCTGTATAGAGCAGATAAACCAGGCCATCCAGCAGGTAACTGCAGTATGGGAGGTAATGAAGATCCAGACCGGTACTACCGGGACTGGAGAGATCTGTAATACTAACCTGTGATTACAGATAACCGGGTGGATCCAGTATTTACAGAAGTTTACTACTCCTAGCAATTTTAAGATATTGTGTGCTATGGTAGCCATCCCATTGCCTGACACAGACAACCCCGTGGAGCAGGGCATGCGGCAGATATGGGCAGCCATAGAAGGCGTGGTATGCAAGAGCCAGTAGACTATGTAGCATACCGGGCAAGCTATCTGGATTGAAGCTGTGCGGTCTGAAAAGGGCCAGACCCCATATTAGCTATTGCTAGCATATATGGATGCGGACAGCGTGGCTAAGTATATCTAGCTATGGCAGCAGATATTAGCATTTATCGCCCGTACACAGGTACCGCACATGGAGAAGAGTCCACTGTATAGAATAACACCACAACAGCGGAAGAAATAGTGACAGCTGTGGCAGATAGCCACTATCCATGTCTCCATGGAGAGGGGAAAGAAGAAAAGAGATTCTGGGGAGGGTAATCCCGAGTGCAAGCAGTAAATAATAAGTAACATAAAGCAGATATATTTAGAGTTTTATATTAAGCTAATAAACCAGATATATTATACCCAGAAGTATAAGAGTATGCTGGTATATATTATAGCCATACTGGGCTGGGAAAAGTTTAGCTAGCAGGATCCTGAGAGCTATCTGCTAATTTTGTCCCGGGTAATCAAGATTGCCCAGTTTATAATTATCTAGAAGGCATTGTGGCTGGATCCTGATATAATAGCGATTATCAAGATATGGTAGAAGCTGCAGAATTGCACTAAATAGACATTATATAGTGCTATAGCCGTGGATAATATTAAGGCTGATTCCATATATAGCAGCGGGATAGAGAATAAATATAAATCTCTATTATCTCTACTAATATTACCCATACAGTATAGGAATCCTGTATCCCGGATCCAGTAAAGCCAGAATCTATCCTGCAAGATATTCCAGGAGCAGGTGATATGAATAGTTAGCCAGTTAATGGTCCGCGGTACACACACACTAATAGAGATGTTGCAGGATTAGCAGATATATAGATTATGTATCCATTATAATACCATAACACCCGGATATGTGATATAGATATAACTAGACCAATTATTGTATAAACATATCCAGTTTACCATGGGTGATTTCTAGGGATTTATATATAGATTAACCGGGATTACCTAGCAGATATTATGCCGGGAATTGATATTTAGTAAGATCCCCGCTATCCTGTAGTATATGTTATATAATAATCCCATACAGAGTACTATAGGATAGAGCTTTTTACAGGATTAATATACTCAATAGCCAGTAGAGAATCTACAGTAAATCATGGAGCAGGTATAGGCTGAGCCTAATATACAGGTATATTTCATCCACTACTGCTAGCCTACACAGTTCCAGCCGCGGTTAGTCATACAGTATTTATAGCAGATAGCCTAATTTAGAAAGAAATTAGCTGTGCTTGTATATATTATAGATAGATAGCCCAGCCGGGCCCTAGAGTTATTAAGCTTGCAGTATATCAATATAGAGACTAACCAGTAGTGTAATGTATTTATTAAGAATAGTATAGTCATATTAATATTAATATATTACAAGGGATTTTATACCAGTAATAATATCAAGGTTATCAGTCAATATATGCCGCGGGAAGTCAGCAAGCTAATTATATAGTATTTATAGTTAGTATTACTATTTATCCAGTAATTAAAGACATGATACTGTTATCTAATATTATCTATATCTCTATCCATATTATTATCTGTTTCCCTGTCAGTATTGATAACTGAATTCCCAGTATTAATATCAGTACCCCTACCAGCAGTGACATCTGAATCTCCAGTATTAATATCAGTAACCCTAGTATTAATATCAGTCTTCCTGCCAGTATCAATATCCGCGTTTGTTTAGGGCCCTGATCCCAGTATATACCAGATATAGATATCTGAACAGTTCCGCGAGGTGTTGAAGTATAAGACTAAGATATAGTTATAGTATACAGTTAATATCCAGGTATATCACGAGATTGCTATCAGAATTAGCTAGTAGTAAATACAGCCCAGCAGCATGTTCTTCAGTAATATACAGAAGAAAAAGGCCCCCGAGATTCTGCCTGAGTGCAATATAGACAAGAACCAGTGAATAGAGGCTATTATAGATAAGTAGGCCATATATTTCTTCTATACCGCAGGTTTGATATACACGCGGGATATTATAGAGTATCCCGGGATCACCACCCAGTACTATACTATATTTCAGTTATCCAGTATAGATTAGTATCAATTTTTGGGGTTTACTGCGGACAGGGCCCCTGTCAAGGCAGCTAGCAAACAGAAGCAGTCCCTGTGGAAGAACAAGGCCAATCAGGACTGGATTATGCAGCAGTACCAGTTAAATATAATAGACATGACAACCGCGTTGTAGCAGATGACAGGTCAGGAGACTATCCAGTTCCGCGGGGTACAGGCCCTGGCATTGTAAGCCATCCAGGACAGCAAGAGCCCTGTGGTAATAGTAATACCTATAGAGGACAGTAAGAGTATATTATTTATATTACCTGCATTTGTGGAGCCCAGCAGGATAACCATTGTGGTAGTACTGCTAATTTTATTATAGAGTGATATAATAAGATAATACCAGGTATTAGATATATTATATATATTATAGAAGAGTTATTAACTGCCTAATAAAGCCATAATTATATTGGTCATATCCAAGTCTATAGTTACAGATAATTTCTATATATTTATTAATTAATTACAGCAGACCTGGTAGTTAGACTATATTATAATTAATAAATGCTATATAGTATTAAATAACTAGCAGAATTTCTGGCCTGAATTACAGTAGTTAAAGTAATTAAATTATATTTATATCTAGATAATATTGTTAACTACTATATTGTCTCCTATATTAGAGACTATATTATTACAGTAGATAGAGTATATCCATAATCAGATAAGTATGTTCCAGGTCTATATTAGTTATCCTAATATAGTATACCGGGTATAGTAGCTATCTAGGATCTGCAGTAGTCCTGAGTAGTATACTGCTGAGACCGTGATTGCATTTATTCAGCAGTGGATTATATAGATATTCTAGAATAAGATAATTATTTATACCAATATAGTCTGCTAGATAATCAAGATTACCCGGATATTATAATGTAAGATATATTATAGCCAGTAGATTAACAAGCTATTAATATTACAGTAATTTATATAGAATACTACCCGGGTGATTGCTGCCATTAATATATTAGATATAGACATAGATATTCCTGATATCCAGTATATTATCTATATCGGAAGCCCCCAGTTATTATTGGATTATATACAGAAAAGTGGCCGTGCCGGCCGGGATAGCCATACCAGTAAGGTAATTATTATCCAGCTAGAGAGTCTATACTAGAGATTTGATAGAAATCTCCAGAATACTGAGTTAGTAATGGAATATATAGATATTATACCTAGGATAGGGTATTGTTAATATATATTAGACCAGTATTTAGATAGCCCTGTGAACAGATATAAATAATATCAGTGTCAGAATAAGAATCCTGAGAAGTTACTGTATAATAGATATTATCCTGATTATTCTGATTAGAATCTGCCTATCCTAAGCAGCCTGATTTCTATAGATTCACAGTCTCTATCTGTTAAGATAGATACAGGCCCCTCTATTAGCCCGGCCTGTCTAGTAGATTATGATATAGTATATTCTATATATCCAGCCTGTAAGACCCGCGCTGCCAGTTCTGCCAGTGATACCAGTTATATATTATTTATATCCCAGGTTCTATCTATTGCAGTGGCCGAACAGCAACGGCAGCGGATCTAGATATAGTAACAGGCAGTAGCAGATATCTAACAGTATATATAGAATACTATATAGTAATTAAATAAGAAATAGATTAAGGCTAATATTCTCTAGTAGCAGCAGTAATATTATATATATATTATAGCTAGCTAGAAATAGCAGGAGTATAAGTTAATATTTTATCAGGAATTCCAGAGTGCTATTACTAAAGAATAGATATAGAATATCTATAAGATTAGAATCCAGTTTACTGGATTCAGTATATATTTTTGGTATTATATATTCTAGTCTATATACCAGGGATAGCAGAGTAGCGGGAGAGATTATATATATCAGGATATATTATTATCTATAGTAGCTATAATATTATATAGTCTATAGACTGAGTAGATATAGCTATTATAGTAATAGTAATTGACTAGCTATAGAGCTGACAGTAAGGATATTCAGTAGATAATATAGTTTTTCAGATAGGCTATTAAGAGAGTACAGGGCCAGTATAATCAGTTATTTATATTATATTATTGGTTATACTAGATATATATAGAGTTAAAGCAGTATAAGAAACAGTTATTATTATTATAGATTAGCTAATAGAATTAATTCCTAATTATTTAATTATATATTAGATTAATAATAGATTAATATATAAGATAACCAGAAATATAATTATATATAGATATAAATAAATTTTGATTTCCAGAAATATAGTATATAGGGATAATAGCTATATAATATTAGGGTTTTTAATATAATATTTCAGGAATTATATTAAGCCAGATTCAGTAATAGTATATATAGTAGATATTATTCTATTAGAGTTTATAGAGACAGTAATTTTAGTAATTATAAAAGAATTAATAATTAAATTAAATCTAGCTATTAAATTAGTCTATTAATAGTTATATTAAACTGGATTAATTAGAATATATTTATAGATATATTAGTAGAAATTGATCTATCTATTTAAGACTAGTCAGGCAAGGTACCAGTTTATTTCAGTTTATTAAGTTTATAAAGTACAATTAGTATCCAGTACTAGATCTAGAGTAGAAATTAATTAAGAAATATAATATTTATTAAGTCTAAGAGATTACTATACCAGTAGTTTTATTTCTATAATCTTAAAATAATATTATAATTATTAATATAGTTTAGATTAATCAGTGATATTTACTATATATAAAGATTTTTTAGTAATAGTAAATATTATAAATTAGGAATCAGAATATAGAAAGATTTAGATTAATTAGATTTCTATTTCTAGATTAAACTAATAGAAAATTTATTTAGATCTAGAAGAATTTAAATATATAAGGATTTAAATAACTATATAATATTAGGATTTTTAATATTATATTTTCAGGATTATATAAAACCAGGTCCAGTAACAGTGTTTATATTAAATATTAGAGTATAGTAGTTATTATTATAGAGGTAGTATTATTTTTATTAAAGAAGAATTAACTAAATAAGAATTAGAATAATAGAATTTTAATTAAATTATAGCTATATAGAAGCAGCCTATTAATAGTTTTATATTACCAGATTAATTAAAATATATTTATGGATATATTTATAAGAATTAATCTATAAGTTCCAGACCAGTTAGATTAGATATCCAGATATTCAGGTATGTTTAGTCTATAATTATATAAAAATAATTAGTATATCAGAATTAAATAGATCTATAGAGAATTCAGGAATTAAGATAGAGATTAAAATATTAGGATTTATATAGTTCTGTAATATTAGGATTTTTAGTATATTATAGTATTTATATTAAGCCAGGTATAGCCAGTATAGTTATAGTATTTATAGGAAATTAAGATTATACACTAGATAGTATATAGAGTAGAAGGAATATAAAAATCAGAAATAGCCAATATACTAGAATAGTATATCTAGTAATTAATATTATTAATAATTATAACAGGATATATATAGTATTAAGGATTAAGATAACTATTAAATTAATCTATTAAGTATTTTATTTCTATAGAGCTATTATTATTTATTTATAGTTACTATCTATATAGTATTTAGATTAGTTAGGTTAGCTAGGTCAGTAAAGGTCGTGCAGGCTACCCGGATTAATAGAACAGGCAGAATAGCCAGAATAGATTAGCAGAATATCTAGCAGAAAAAGAAGATTTTAAGAAAGGCTATATCAGAAATTTAAGATTAGTATATTAGTTAGTTATATTATTTTATTAATTATAGAGATTATATATAGTTCTAGCAGCAGATATCTATTATTAGAGAATAGAATTAATTATATTATTATTAAGCTATTATATCCATGAGTTAAACTCTATTCAATATATATATATATATCTATTATATAGATTATATAATATATAAGGATTTAAAAGTTAATAAATTATAATTTATAGTCCTGATCAGTATTAGAGTATATTAGGCAGTTTAATTATAATTTATTTACAGAAATCTATATATTAATATTAATCTATATAGTTCCTGGGTCCGGTTTGGTTAGTCAGTCAGATTACTATAGCCAGACTAGATTAGTTTTAGTTTAGTCTATAGATTCCAGTTTACAGAATTCCGTGCATGTTTTTGGTGTTATATGTCCCAGTCTATATACCAGGGATGATAGAGCAGCAGAAGAGATTATATATATCAGGATATATTATTATCTATAGTAGCCATAATATTATATAGACTGTGGGCTGAGCAGGTACAACTATTATGGCAATAGTAGTTAGCCAGCCATAGAACTAATAGTCAGGATATTTAGCAGGTAGCACAGTTTTTTAAATAGGCTACTAAGAGAGTACAGGGCTAGTATAACCAGTTATTTATATTATTTTATTAGTTATACTAGATATATATGGAGTTAGAGCAGCACAAGAAATAGCTATTATAATTTTAGATTATTCTATAAAATTAATTTTATCTATATATATTTTATAATATCCTATAATCTTATCCAGGGATTAATATATATTAATATATCAGGGATTAAATTCTATATAGTAAGATATATATTTAGATATAAAAAGATTTAAATAGCTATACTATATTAGGATTTTTAATATTATATTTAGATTTTTATTTAGCCAGGTCCAGTAATAGTTTATATTAAAGATTAGAGTATAGAAGCTATTATTATAGAGACAGTATTTTCAGTAGTTATTAAAGAAGCAATAAACTATATATAGATTATTAGGGTTTTTAAAGCTAAAAATAGTAGAGATAGAAATAGCAATAATAGTATTAGTTATTAATATTATATAGTTAGTGATAAGTTTTATATAGTCTAGATTAGTTATTATATTTATAGACCTGTTTATAGGATTTAATCTATTCTATTTATAAGCAGTCCAGCCCGGTATCTAGATATTTAGATCTGTTCAGTCTATAAAGTATAATGATATTCTAGATTTCTATTATCTATATTATAGAATAGCAACAGCAGAGCAGTGCTAATATCCAGTAGCAGATATATATAGTAAAGGAATCAGTTAATAAAAGAGATATTTATCAAGCCTAAGAGATTATAGTAGTATAGATAGTTTTTATTTCTATAATCCAGAGACTATATCAAGATATTTAATATAGTTTAGATTAATAGATAGGATTTTATTATTATTAAGATTTATTATATATCAGGATTAGTTAGTATATTAGGGTTTTACAGTATATCAGTATTTAAAGAATTGATCAGGTTAACAGAATTAAGATATGGGAGATTAAGATATAAGGATTAAATAGCTATATAATATTAGGATATTTAGATATATTATAGAATTTATATCTAGCCAGATTAGTAATAATATATATATTAATTATAGCCCTGTCAGTACAGTTATTAGCCACAGGGTTTACCAGTATTTCAGAGTGTATACAGGATAGTAAGCAGATTAGAAAGAATTTAAAATAGAAACAGCCAGGATATCAGAAAAGTATTACTAGTTATTATATTATTTTATTAGTTACCCGGGATATATATAATATTGGAGCAGTATAATAAACAGCTATTATTATAATAGATTATCTAATAGAATTAATTTCTATTAATATATATATATAATATAATATGCTATAATCCTATTCAGAGAATAATATATATATTTATATAAAGAGATATAAATATAATTATATATAGATAGATTCAGATCCATAAGAATTTGAATATATAAGGATCTAAATAGCCATGTAATATTAGGGTTTTTAAAATTATATTTTCAGGATTATATTAAGCCAGGTCCAGTAATAGATTCCGTGCTATATATTAGAATATAGCAGCCATTATTATAAAGATGGTATTTTATATTTTAGAAGAATTAATAAAATAAGTATTAGATTATTAGAGTTTTTATAAACTAAATTAATTAAGATATTTATCCAGTTTAAGAGACTACAGTAGTATCTATAGTGATATAGATTAGGATTTATTGTATAGGATTTATTAGGATATCTGAATTAAATAGATCTATAGGGAATTAAAAAATTAAGATAGGAATTAGAATATCAGGGTTTATATAGTTCTATAATATTAGGATTTTCCAGTATAGTATAGAATTTATATTAAGCTAGGTCCAGTAATAGTATATATATTAATTATGGTCCTACCAGTACAATTATTTCCGAGAGTATCCAGAAGAGTAAGCAGATCAGAAGGATTTAGAATAAAAAACAGCCAGTATACTAAAAAGAATAGTCTATTATTTTAGAGAGTATACAGAATATAAATTAAAGAGGTTTAGAATAGAAAATTACCAGGATACCAGAATAGAATAACCAGTTATTAATATTATTTTAACTATTAGAGCAGTTATATATAGAGTTTACAGTAAAGACTACTATTAAACTAATTTATTTATATTTATTCCCAGTCCGCATCCGTGTAGTGGCCAGGTCTGTCAGGATTATCCAGATCAGCCAGATAAATCAGAGAAACAGAAGAAGTAGAGAGAATTAGTAGAATATCTAGTAAATATAGATATTTAGAAAAGACTATATTAAGAGTCTAAGACCAGCATTATCTATTTATATTATTAGAGTTATAGTAATCATATATAGAATTGGAGCAGCAGTCATGCATTAGAGAGGATACCAGAGATTAATAAATCTATAAGAGTAGATAATAATACCAGAAGAGACAGAGATATTAGAGTTAATTAATATATAAGGAATAGTTAATACATGAGGGTTTATAGAAATATAAGAGATTTATTACATATAAGGGTTTATAGAGATATTAGAGATATCAAATATATAAGGATTTAGATTAGATATTATAAAGATATAGAAGTTTATTATATTACTAGAAATTAGATTATTAAAGACATTTAATAGTAGCAGTAGAGTTATATTTATCTAATTTAAAGTAATATAATTAATATTTTGGCTGTTATTCTATATATATTGGTGATATAGAGGCCCCCAGAGTATATAGTATAGATCAATATAAACAAATCATAAAAGTATATATAGCTGTTATAGATATAAGAATTATAAAAAAATATATATATATATTAATAGTTATCAGGAATATAGATTATTTGTCTATAAGTATATTCAGGATTCCTGACAGTGAATTATAATAGTGCTGATTATATATATTGGTTAAAGTATATGTAGTATTTAGTATATAATAATTTTAATTTTATTATAAGAATATAGTAATTCTACAGTTATGTAGAGAATTAATAGAGACACAAGAGTATAATAGAGATATCAGGATAAAATAGAAATATTAGAGTAGAATAAAGATATCAGGATAAAATAGAAATATAAGGATTTAGTCAAAATATAAAGGATTAATAGTAACATCAGGATTTGATAGAAATATCAGAGATTAAAAGAGATATAAGGATTTGGTTTAGATATCCAGATTCCAAGTAAAAGAGAATAGTAATAAGAATATAAATAATTTAATAGATTATAATTAATTAGTTTTATTCAGAATAGTTATATTCAGTGGATCAGAATCAACCGGATTTAATATATATTCTATCAAGCAACTTCAAGGCACGAAGCACACAACAACGGGGCGGCTAGCCATTGTCACAATACATCAAATGGTAGAGCCAGATCCCAACTAACTGAATCTGGTCGCAGTTTATTTTTAGGATTTTTGTGTGGATTATGGGAGGCATTTGAAGTTGACGACTCGCAGCGGATGTCGTGGCACGAAATTCCCAAATAGGCAGGGCAGGATTCCACGCTAGCCTATTTGGGAATTTCGTGCCACAGGTGATTGTCATTGATGCCGGCCCGGAAGTGGCTGTTTTTTATACTCAGTACAAAGTGCTTACTGTTCTTATCCGCCCTTCTTGATCTCAGCGCGCCTCCGGCTGTGTAGCGG
>NW_022474805.1:0-22130 GCF_009176365.1 Aspergillus alliaceus
TTCTTATAAAGATATATTATTAATATTTTAAGTTAATATAAGACTTAACTTATATAGACTAGTAATTAATATATTATATCTAGATATTTAAATAAAAGTTCTATAAATATTAGCTATCTTATATTATATTATTATTTTATTTAAATAGTAAATCTATAATAATTCCTAATATAATTCTCTCCAGGATCTAATAGTATAATCTAATCCAAGATCTAATAGTATATAATAGTACTATTCTAAAAGATAACTTAAGTCCAAAAGACCAGGTCTACTAAGTATATATACTCAGTAGTTAAAGAAATATAAATAAGTTAATTACTAACTTAATACTAAAGATATATTCTAAGTAATAGTTAAGATTAATTATAAAGAACTAAGCTAAGTATATAAATAAGTGTCTGTTACGCCCGGGTATTCGGTCAAGAGCTATATAGCGTTAGCTGCCTTGTAGGAACACTAACCTATGCAACAGTGAACCCGATGTGGTCCTGAATGGTGAGCGACAATAGCTCTGAATATAATCTTTATCCAAGATCTAATGTAATGACCTAATCCAAGGTCTGATAATGTAACTTAACCTAAGTCCAGTAGTATATAGTACTAGTCCGTAAATAGCTTAAGTCTAAAAGGCCAGGCCTATTAAGTATATATACTTAATAGTTAAGAAAGTATAAATAAGTTAAATACTAACTTAATACTAAAGATATATTCTAAGTAATAATTTAGATTAATTATAAAGAACTATCTAAATATATAAAATAAATATTCTTATATATTTCTTTCTCTCATATCGCTGCTATAATATATTATATTACTAATATATTATATCATATTACTGACATGTTCCAATCATAGCGCTATCATGATATGACTTGTTAGTAATATATTTAGGTCACGTGATCTGTTAATTATATGTACATGATAGTTACTCATATAATTAGATATCCTTTAGTACTTTTCCTTCCTCAGCGCTAGTGCTTGATTCTTTAACTGTTGTATCACTAGTTCTGCTGCCTGGTTCCGTGTCCAATAAGTGCACTAGACAAGAGTCTATAATATTACTTTCTCTCTTCTAAGCTTTTATTCCTAAAAGTATATAAAGCTGTGGATTCTCTTTCTAAGATAAATTATCCAGTATTATTTAGTTTCTTTTTACTTATAGTTAATTATATTATCCAGTTCTTCTGTTCATAAGAAGAATCTTTACTAATATATTAAAAATAAAGATTTCCTTATAGTTTTTCCTTGTAAGCGCTATATCCATTTATACAAGATATATATTAAATCTGAAAGTTCTGATTATTATAGCAAGTATATCAAGATAAATAGTATCTATTATAAAATACCTGATCCTTCTTTTTCTAACACTAAGTAGAAGCGTTTGGTTAAGGCTTAAAATTCTATTAAAAAAGAAAAAGAAATTATCCTGGTAAAACTACTTTAATTATAAAAATAAAAATAATTATTATAAAAATAAGCTGGTAATTTTATTACTTATAATATAAAAGAGATCAAGGAGCTAGAAGAGCTTAAAAGATAAGAATAAAAGAAATATAAGATATAAGAGAAGTTATATAACTAAAAAACTATAGTATCCAATACTAGGGCTAGTACTGTTATAAATAATAATACTTAACTAGCTACTGTATCTGAGATTAACTCTAGTCTAACTCAGATAATAAATAACTCTTTATTCTGGGTAATATTTAACTAATCTATTAGTAGTACTATTAAACCAGCTGGTAGTAGTCTATTAAATTCTTAGTAAACTTCTAAGTATTTTCTAAGGTACTATATCTCTTTTATTTTACTAGATATTAAGTTTATTCTCTAATCCTTCTATAGTTCAGGATTTTTTTAACTTTATATTCCTGAGTACTGTCTTTAATTTTTATATTTTCAGCAGATTTAGCGTTTGGTGATGCGGGTTCCAATAATAAGATATGAAATACTGGGTATATATATAATATAGATTCTGGTAGTCTTAGTTAATAATTAATATTACTGATTTTTTCTTTAATAATAAATAGTTTAATTTTCTAATAATTAAGTTTTAAACTTAGTTATTTTATCTTTATATTTCTATAAAGTAGAAATATTTTCTTTCTCTTTTTAAAGATAGATCTCTTTTTATAATATTTATTATAGTAAACTGCTGCTTATTAATTTCTGAAGTTAATATTCTTAATTATTTATTTATAAAGTATTTTAATTAATTTTACTAAGCTAGCTATTTCTTCTATAATAGATTTCTTTTCTCTAGATTCTTTAATTATAATAAAGTAATATCTATAATTTATATAGAATAGTATTATTCCTATTGTTAAGTGTACTGTATTATTATATATAAATTATACTGTAGATAATAGATTTGCCTAATTATCTTACTAGTAATTAATATAGTATTGGAGATACTATTTAACTATCTAGTTTATTCTTTCTATTTATCTATTTTCTTGAGAGTGATAGACTGTGGTAAGCCTATAATCAATATCTATTAAATCTGCTAATAACTGCTAAAACTTTAATATAAAGAGCTTATCTCTATCTAATATAATCTTTTCTAGCATTCTATAAAGGATAATAATATAGTTAAATATTAAATATATAAGATATACTATATTAAGTGTTAAGTTACTTAGTACTAGATATATATATTTTATAAGTCTATCTATTATTACTATAATTATATTCTATCTATCTGATTCTGGTAGTAATTCCATAAAGTTAATTATAACTTATTTCTATAGTCTTAATAATATATCTGCTGACTATATATATCTATATAACTTATATCTTGCTGGTTTATCTCTAATATAGATTTTATATTTATTAATATATTATTAGACTTTCTTTCAGATATTTAGAAAATAGTAATTTCTTATAATTTATTCTGTAGTTTTTTTAACTCTGAAGTATTCTTTTATTAGATTATTGTGATACTGTTTAATAATATCTTATCTCTTGGCTTAGGATATATAGATTAATCCTTAGTAATAAATAAGTCTATAATTATCTATAGTAAACTTTTTATTATTTTCTTTAAATTCTCTAAGAATATTTTAGATCTCTATATACTTGGCTATATCTTTAGCAATTTTAATAAGTATATAGTTCTGAATATTAACTGTTACTATAAGTATTTAATAGTTATATCTAATTATTTTATTCTTATATATCTTAAGTATTACTGGTAAGATTATTTTTCTCTTAATCTTATAATCTAGTCTTCTACTTAAGGCATCTGCTTAGCTATTTTCTGTTTCTTTATAGTAAACTATCCTAAAATTATATTATAATAGTGTTTTTATCTATTAAGTTTATTATTATATAAGCTCTTTTATTATTATAAAGTATATTAAGTTTTTATAGTCTAATTTAATAATAATAGTTTTCTGAGCTTCTTCTAGATAGATTCTCTATTTCTTAAATACTATAATAATAGCTAATAATTTCTTATTATAAATATTATAGTTTAGTTCTGCCTGAACTAGTTTCTGTAATTTAAATACTATTAGTCAGAGTTTTCTATTTTTATCTATTTAGACTATCTGAGCACTAACTATATAGTTAGATATATTAGTCTTGATAATTATTTTCTTGATAGGATTATACTATATAAGTATAGATATAGTAATAATAGCTTTTTTAAATCTTATAAAAGCTTCTTTCTATTCTACTTTCTATTTCTATTTATCACTCTTCTTAAGTAGTTTAAATAGTAGATCTATCTTGACTGTATAACTGTTAATAAACTTCTGGTAGTAATTTAACAGTCTAAGATATTGCTATAATTTCTTAAAATTTATAGATATAGGCCACTCTCTAATAGCTTTAATCTTGCTTTTCTTAATCTAGATTTCTTTAATAAATATTATATATTTTAAGAACTTAGTCTTTTAAATATAAAATTTATATTTCTTTAACTTAAGCTTTAATCTTATTTTCTTTAGTTTTCTGAGTACTGCTTTGACATGCTATATATACTCTTCCTTAGTTTCTTTTATAAAGACTAGAATATTATTAAAGTAAATAATAATAATAACTCTTAACAGTTCCCCTAATATCTCATTAATAAATTATTAAAATAATACAGGTATATTAGTTAATCTAAATAGTATAACTAAATACTTATAGTATCTGAATTATATATAAAATACCATTTTCTATTCTTTTTTTTATCTATTTATAAGGTATTGTAGGCACTGATAATATTAAATTTAATAAATTATTTTACTTCTCTAATCCTGTCCTGGATCTCTAATATAAGAGATAATGGATATCTATCTTTAATTATAATTATATTTAATAGTTAATAATTAATATATAGTTATAACTCTTCTTTCTTTTTTAGAATAAATAGAACTCTATATCTTATAAGAGATTTTAAAGATCTAATATATTCTTTTACTAGTTATTTATTAATATAATCCTTAAGTACTTATAGCTCTTTTTATAATATAGTATATAGTTTTTTATATATTATTTTCTTTTCTTTCTGAATAGGTATAGTATAGTTATATAGTCTATAAGATAGTAATTCCAGTATTTATAATTATTTAAATAGTTCTCTAAACTCCTAATACTTCTTGGACAGTCTTGGCTACTCTATAGAGATAGTCACTAGTTCCTGAGAATTAATATATTTTTAATAGTTAAAATCTCTTTTTTAAGATACTTCTATATTTTTTAGTAAAGAGTACTATTTCTTTTCTAAATTACTGTCTAGTATTATAATCTCAAGATATTTATTCTTATTCTCTAATATCTATCCAGTTATTTCTGCTAACTATTCTTTCTTTAAGAGTTTGGTTACTGCTACTATTATAGTCTTTATAGTATTTTCCTTTATAGTATTCTGATTATATCTTTTAATTCTTTCTCTACTATATACAGAATATCCTATTATATTTTTAGTAAGGATCTGGATATCATATCCTGTATATGGTCCTGTTAGGCAATAGTAATTATTTAGCTGGAGTATTCTATATTTCTAGTCTATCATTAGATTATATCCCTTAAGCCAGGAAATTCCCAATACTATATTATACTTGTCTCCTAGAGACATTATATTAAAAGCTAAGTATTTAATATAAGCTTTAATAACTATAGAGATAAATTCTATTTTAACTATAATCTAACCAGTTTCTAATTTCTAGCTATCTAGTTCTAAAATAGATATAATAACTTTCTTTAGTTATTCTATAATATTTATCTATTTCTAGTATTCAGATACTATAAAGTTATTTATTACTCCTGAATTAATTATTATTCTAGCGGGTATATTACTAATTATAATTATTATAGTAAAATATCTTTCTTATACTGTGGCTATAAATTTAATATAGCTATAAAGTCTATTTTAAGGCTAAAACTTAACTATTACCTTCCAGTTATAGTAATATAGATAGAGATCTTTAAAATAAATAATCTACAGAAAACTCTTATAGCCTGGATATATTAAGAAATATAGATATATATATATCTATAAGAAATATACTTCTCTATATCCTTCTCTAGCTTATCTAGGTTATATTGCGCTAAGAGCTTGATAGTATTCTTATCTATCTTCTCTATATATACTATACTTGTTCTCATGATTGTTATAGTGCTGCTGGTGTTTTTCCTAGCTTTTTTAGTTTAGATTATTCCAGTATATATAATTCCAGTGTGGACACTACTGAAATAGTCTTCTTAGTAGTCTTAAAAATTTCCTGGAATCTTTTATAATTTTATGGATTATATTATCTATCCAGTATACAAGTTTATCTTGCTTTTTTTAAATATATTATGATAATTGTAATCTTGTCATTTATTAGCTTGCAGGATTATTGACCACTGTCTGTAGTATATCAAGGAGTTCTATAACTCTCTGGTATTCATTTTCCTGGTTTTCTTCTTAGAGATTTTCAGGTGTCTCAGGTATCTCAAGGATTTCCTTCATATTGGAATTATGGTCAGTCTATTGAGTACTGTACTCTTTATCTAAAGAATCAATTTCTTGCAAAACTTAATTTACATTTCCTTGCCTTAGAGCTGGCTTATTGTAATAAGCTTCATTATCAGGTCTGTAGTGATAAACTCTATTATCAGGTCTGTAGCAATGAACTCCATTATCAGGTCTGTAGTAATAAACTCCATCATCAGGTCTGTCCTTCCTATCCGGGATCCGTTGCTTAGTATTCTCAGGGCCAGCCACCTTTATAGCGCTAAGGTGCATAGACTCTATCCTACTCTTAAGCACTCCAGTAGTATTATATATACCTTTCTCTAAGGTCATGTTAAGCTGAGCTAGCTCTTTAAAGTATACTGCTCTTAATTATTATGGCTTCCTGCCTTGTTGTTACTGTCGTTTTTACGGGCAGCTCTCTGTAAAATATCCTGACTTTCCGCAGCTGTAATATAGTCATTCTTTTCTATACTTTTTTCTTTTTTTCTAAGAGATATTACTGTGCTGTTATTACTTGTTATTAGTATCTAATTTCATGGATTAGGGACTATAGGGATTACTATATCTTCTATCTGTTTATTTATACTGGTTATTTAATTTATACTGGTTTTTTAGCTAATAATTATTTTTTCTCTAGGCTTTAGTATTTCATATTCTCTATAAGTTGTTTATGATAGCAGTTATCTACTTTAACAGTAAAGTTAATTACTTTATTAAGTGTTACTAGTCTATTAATATATATAAATTTATTCTTTACATGTCTTTTTAGGCTACTGATAAATATTAAAATATAGACCTTCTTATTTTAATTAAGTCTTAAGATAATCTGTTAGTATTCTACTGTATAAGTTAATATATTATTTCTCTAGTATAGCTATTTTAACTTCTGTTTAGCTATGGTTTCCGCATTAATATCCCTAAAAATATATTTAAGGTATTTCTGCAGGTTTCCTAAGTCAGTAAATAACTCCTATATTATGATAGTTTACCTATCCAGTATAATTTTATAGTATTTCCTAATATAGGATTTAAACTAATTCTATGCTGCTCTATATAAATAAATAGATATAAATATAACTTTATCTACTTTATTAATTAAACTAGTTTGGTTTATATAAATATATATATTTATCTATATTAAGAAGATCTGTAACTTAAAGTAAGTTCTGTTAAAAGACTTAGCTTTTAGCAGTTTTACCTTTCTAATTATATTTCTTAGTACTAATATACTGATCTGAGTATTAAGCTAGGTAATATTATCTTAGTATTCTTACTGCTATCTTTCAGCTTTAATAAATTATGCTTTAAGGATTTTGATCTTAGTATTCTATTCTCTAGTATTATTAACTAGTTATTCAATAACACTTCTTATTTCAGTAATCTGGTTTCTAAGACCAGGTGTCTTTTCTAGTTCAGAGTTGGTATTTACTGGCAGTATATTCTTAACTGGAGTCTTCTGCTTACTAGATCCCTATAAAGATATATTATTAATATTTTAAGTCCTACAAGACTCAACTTATATAGACTGGTAATTAATATATTATACCCGGATATTTAATCAAGAGCTATATAGCGTTAGCTGCCTTGTAGAAATACTAATCTATATAACAGTAAACCCGATATAGTCCTGAATAATAAGTGACAATAGCTCTGAATATAATCTTTATCCAAGATCTAATATAATAATCTAATCCAAGGTCTGACAATATAACTTAACCTAAGTCTAATAGTATATAATACTAGTCTGTGAATAGCTCAAGTCCAAAAGGCCAGGCCTATTAAGTATATATACTTAATAGTTAAGAAAGTATAAATAAGTTAAATGCTAACTTAATACTAAAGATATATTCTAAGTAATAATTTAGATTAATTATAAAGAACTATCTAAATATATGAAATAAGTGTCCTTATATATTTCTTTCTCTCATGTCACTGCCATGATATATTATATTGCTGATATATCATATCATGTTGCTAACATGTTTCGATTGTAACGCTGCCATGATATGGCTTATTGGTAACATGTTCAGGTCACGTGATCCATTAATTATGTGTACGCGATAGTTACTCACATAATTGGATGTCCTTTGGTGCTTTTCCTTCCTCAGCGCTAGTGCTTGATTCTTTGACTGTCGTGTCACTGGTTCTGCCGCCTGGTTCCGCGTCCGATAAGTGCACTAGACAAGGGTCTGTAACAGTGTCCTTATATACTTATCCTGCTATGGTATATCCTTATACCATGATATATACTTTATACTATATACTGTAGTCCTTCCTGTATACTATCCTGTATACCCTATCATGTGATTCAGGGTTCTTCTTACCCTTTCTGGGTAGCTTGTCTTGTCTTTCTGTCACACTAGTCTTATCGCTCTTTCTGCCTTGCGCGCGCAACAACGCAACAATATTCACTTATTTTATCTTACCTTAATTTATCTATTATGAATATTTTTTTTCTTACTCTACTCTATAATTTATCATTTATATAATTTAATCTATTATCTTTGATTTGCATTATATTATCTATAAAAACCAACATATAAATATAATATTATATTAATAACTTAATTTAAACCTATACTAACTGCTAATTTCTTTAGATATAAACCGTATTAATCTCCTATGACTGTTAATATTAATTCTCTATATAGAAGGGGAGAGAGAGAAGCATAATTACATTATAGAAGTGACTTATAGACAGCCTTATATTATGGGAGGCTCTGCCTAAGATATTGCTATCAAGCCTTTACCACATAAATATTTTGTACAGCACGTTATTCCTGTCAATTAGCTATTTCTTCTTGTTCAATAGGCACGCTTAGGTTGGAACAGCTTATTCATCCTGTAACACATCGGTTGACTTAATTTAATACAATATCACCATACTTTATTCAACCCTCAAGCTTCCCTCAGTAAGTGCCAGAATACCAATTCATTATCACTTGCTTATGGCTTACCTCAATCCTCCTTGGACATATCCACTAAATCAGAAAATGGTCTATATATATATATATATATATATATACCAGTCCATTAAAGTAGAGATAGAAGCGGCCGACACCTAGAGATCGCTCTTAGTTTTGCTATTCACCCTTGACTCAAAGTAGCACGCCACCTCAGATGTTTGGCTAACGGGAGTAGGCACAATCCCACCAAGAGCCGGTAAAGTACTGTATACCCAGCATCATATCATCACTGAATCCATTTCGAGTAGACCCAACCCATTCTACCGAATATCTCAAGCTGCCGATCAACTACTCTCTGATTGATAAGATCACTGATATCTTCCCGAAAAGCGCGAAGATCTACTCCCTTCAGAACAGTTCCTGCTTTATTGAGGAGGACTTCAGTCTCGCATATCAGAAGGCCATAGTCTCTGTATGTGAGCAGGCCAGATATGGTAGAGGTAGAGGATATCAAAGTACGATGAGCATTCCTACCCTAGGTCAACACGTTGCACGTTGCACTATTTGGTCCTACATACCGTAGTGCATGCCTCAACTCATCTTGCTGCCTACCTGCTCTTAGGCCCCTTCTATTGCCGAAAATGCCCCCAAACCATCGAAGCGTAGCGTAGGAAACCAGAATGCCTGGTGTAAGACCAACAAAACTACAGCCTGTTAGCCTTCCTACCAAATTATGCCAAAGAACGCGCATACCCAAAAACAAGCTCTTGACTCTTCAGCAAAGCATCAATACCGCTGATTGCGATCTCAACATCTACCTTCGTCTTCTGGATTTGGATCAAGAGGGCTCGTACAAGGTCACCCCGTACAGTACCGACAAAAGGAGTCCTTAAATCCTTCTCGTACGCCTTTAGTACCGGTGTCAGATCGCCTTCTCTAACCTTATTTGCAATTGAATTGATATCAAGGACAGAATGTCCAGGCTTTGATTCGCCGCGATCAAGGATGAAGTCGATTACCATCCTCTCTAAGCTCGACCGGTCAGCTTCCAGGCTGTTCTTGCTCATCAAAGCAATTTCACTTTTTTCATTATGCCTTATGGTTCCGATAAGCCTTTGGATTGGGTCTAGAACCCAATTGTTCCAGAATTCAATTGTAGTTTCTCCAGTATTGAAAACCCACTGAATAAGCTGATGGCGGTGGTTTGTCAGAATGCTTAATGAGGTGCTTGCAGTTAAGAGCATTACTGACAGTGGAAGCCAGTAGCGCACAAGACGTGCTGGACGCCCATGCTTCTTCAGAGTTGCAAATGTAAGGGTTTTCTGGGCGGGAAGAAGTCTAAGCAAAATATCCTGTAGTCGCTTAAGAGCTAGTCTGGGTGCTGGGGGTGCGCACATGTTGTTAGATTCGGTTTGGAGACGTGCAACCCCCTCGTTAGCAGCTGAAAGTATGCTTCCCCCAAAGTCAAAGGCATCACTGTCACTTGGCAACTTTTGTAAGAATGTCTCCATCAAGACCACACTCCTATAGACCGTACCACGCAACTGGTTACTTATAGAAATGGGACCTGTCCGGTTACAACTATCGCGATTTGATGGATTAGGGAAGCATTCTTTCATAAGGAGCCCGATACCACCAGCATTGAGATCCTTTAAGGTCTTTAGCTTTTCCCGGTTCCGCCCTATCTCAAACCTGGCTGCCATAAATGGTGAAACGACGTTTTCCTGTAGAGCATGCAAGTTTCTGGTATTGAAGGACCTCTGTATGGCCTCGTAAATTTGCGCCCATCTGGATGAGACCGGCGAGGGAGGTCTTGCTCTGGCGCCGCTTCCAGTCACGTTTGGGTGAGATTTGGTCAACCGGCGCCATACCCGGAAAGGTGATGTTTGTAGCGTATAAGCACAGGTGTACCAATACGAGTCTAGTATGGCGTCCCAATAAAAAATTTCATCACTGAGGAGCAGACTCTGACCGAGGAAAGATTTCAATACTACCCCTAAAGTCTGCACTGTCGCCTTCGCGACTGCCAGCCACATAAGTTCTTCTAGTGCACTGTCAGTGGACCCATCAGGAAGAAGTCCATGTGGTTCGAGCAGGGAGCAAGGGAGCTTCGAAATAAATCCCACAATATGCTCAGGAGGGAGCAATGGTTCGGACTTGGAAGTTACAGAAAGAGAACCGATGACATTTTCTAAGTCAGATATGTGTTTTGTAGCGGCGTCGACATCATGTTTATGCTTAGAAATATCTAGAGAAGCAAGGTTTGAGTCATTGATTTGTTGCCTAACTTGATCAAGTTGTGCATCTAAGCGGCAGATGTGACTTGCAATTCATCAGCATAGCCCTCCAGACAATATATATATATTCCTTTTTAACTTACTCATTGACCACTGACATCGTATGCCTATAACGCAAGTTTATGTGTTTTAAGACAGGAGGGTTGAAGTATTCACTGCAGCATTGTAGAGAGACTTGTATATAGGCTGAGAGAGATGGCGTCACAATGTCACAATGTCATGGCCCTGATGCAGATATAAACAAAGAAAATACGCACGGAGTACTGTAATTAATTCCGTTTCTTGGCAAAACTTTACTTCTTCTTTCTAGCGGATAGGGAAAGAGAATCACCCTTTTGAGTTAGGGAATGGGCTTCTGCTATATTCCTTACCATACTAGCAAATCCTCATACAATGCTCAGTCATAGATAGCTAAGTACTGTTAGAATATTATCACAGATCAAGCCATGCCTCCAGTTAGGATCGCCAATAAATATACCATGATTCAACACCAAAAAATGCATTGTATTATAAATAATTACTAAAACAATTAGGAAAATGGATCCTTTTATGGCCTAGAATATTGCAATCACTGCAGTGTGGTGGCGCCCGTACAGACCGTTAATTTGTATAGGATATAGTAGTAGTATAGACACTACCTTGAGCTTTATGAACCTCATTCTCACACTGTATGAGTTCGCGGTCTTCCTGGACTAAAAGGCCCTCTGTATAAGTAATCTGGCAATTAGATTACTTCTTCTACTACAATTCATCATAGGCCTCGCCACGGGTCGGGTTCGGGTCCAATATCAAGTTGACCCGTACCCAACCCGTACCGTACTTGATCACCTGACGCACGTCCCCACCTGCACGGATTTCTATATACACCGACTTTTTGACTTCAACTTCAAACTATCACAACTCTGTCAATATGGGTTCAATTGATGAGGCGCTTGCTTTTTTAGAATCCCTAGATCCAGGATAATCATTTAAATATGCAGAAGTGGTGAAAAGAATTGGAGTTAATTATATAACTCTCTCAAGATATTACCTGGGTGTTCTATATTCAAAAGAGAACCAATATAAAAACCAGTGATTACTTAACAGCCAGCAAGCCAAAACTCTTATAAGTTATATTAATAAACTCTCTGAGAGAGGCCTGTATCCTATCTCTAAGATACTTCAGAATTTTGTGAAAGAGATCTCAGGAATAAAGTCTATAAAGCACTGGCCAAGCTATTTTCTAAAGAAGTATTAAAATAAGCTGATCTCTTGCTATACCACTATAATTGATTCTATATATAAAAGGGCTGATTCTGTATTCAAGTATACTCTATATTTTGAGTTACTCGCCAGAAAGATCAAGGAATATGAAATACAGCAAAATATATATAATATAGATAAAAAAGGATTTCTTATTGGAGTACTATCTAAGGGTAAAAGAATCTTTTCCAGGCGCCGCTATGAGCAGGATAGGATAAAGCAGCGCCTACAAGATAGTAATTATGAATAGGTTACTATTATTACTTATATTGATACGGATGGAACAGCTCTATTACCAGAGCTTATTTATCAGCCAGCTTTAAGTAATCTATAAGACTTCTGGTTCTAGGATTTTGATACTACAAAGTAGACTTGTTAGGCCCAGCCCACGAAACCCGGCCCAACCCGGCCCAACCCGGCAAGAAATGGGCTGGGTTGATCAATGCAATAACCCGGCATGGGCCGGGTTTCTTCCCTGGGTGGCCCACGGGTCAACGGGTTAGCCTGTGGGTTACCAAGACAAAAAATACTGTAAATATATTATTTACCTATAGTAATATAAATAAATTACTGTATTATAAGATTATATTATATAAATAATATAAATCATTACTATAGTAGAAAAGTATCTACAGTTATGGGTCTCTGCAGGTGGTCCATATATATTATAATATATATCTTGACCTGTGGGTGGTTTGTATATCATCTTTAACCCGGCCCAAACCCAACGGGCTGGGTTGAACAACCTCAAAAACCCGGCCCAACCCGCGGGCCTAACAGGTCTAAAATTAATTAAATTTATTTAGTATCTTTATAAATATCTTTTCAAATTTAATAAAAAGATTATTAATAATCTAATCTATAGATACTACTATAATAGTATTATCTATATAAATAATTAGAAGTGTTGCGTTCCGTTCGCTATCGCTCCCGTTCCTTTCTGCCTGCCTTGCTGTACCGCCCCTTTCACCGCTTTGTATGTAGAACTTAGCAACATCCCGCTCCTGCAGCTTGAAGAAAGGAATCATTCCAGACCATAATCAGAACCACCCAATAATTAGTAGCATGTCTTTATTTCTTTCCTGAGGATTACCTCAAGGGTCATTTATTATATTCCTGATAAAAGCTTGATAAAAATCAGCAGTCCTGAAGCTGCGCTGTACTGGCCTGTATGGGGCCTCCACACACCTTATAGTCAGATCACCTATCACCCAATTACATTACAGATTACAGGACCTATAAACCTCCAGATTCACCTAAGTACAGTACTTACCTATATATCTCTATCTTTACTAATTAACTATCATTCTTTCTATTCTCTTAGTCCTATATCTATTGTTATCATATCTGATTATCAAAAGTTATTATTAATCTTATTATTCTATTAGCTAATATCCCTGTTCTGCTTCTACCTTAATATCTAGACTGAGCCAATATATCATTGAGCTAGGCTATCAGATATTAAAGTTTAGAGAGACTTATTAAATATCTATTGATCTACTTAATAAACAGACCTCCCTACTTATAGAATTCTACTAAGAGAACTAGTTATCTTCTTATTCTATCTTTTACTATATCTATTCTCCTGACTGGTTACTTAATTATAATTTGTTAAATCAAGTGATTGCTAAATTTATTAACCTTACTAAGATACTTACTATAATAGACTTACCTGAATATCGCGAGTGATTGATAATCCGTAACGATACAGCATAACCTATCAAGTGATTAGCCAGAACTTAATCGCAATCCTGAGCCCAAATACTATCATGATCTCAGTCTGTAGCAAGCACACTATTATTAGTGGATCTATTATTTACTGAGAATCCCTCTACAGCACGAAGGACCTCAAGGAGCTATAAGAGAATCAAGTTATTTAGTTCTATTATAAAGAATCTATTTAGCAATAATTTACCTTATATAGATAATCCTACTACTACTGATACTATAGCTAACCCTGGGTTATCAAGTTATTATACTCAGAATCTATTAAATATATTAATCAATCAAAATTTATAAGAGACCCTTAATCTATTAATAAATATAGTAGAATAACTTAAGTAATAGTTAGATTAGCTTAAAGATTAAAGCTAAGCTACTTCTTAACCAGGATTATAAGAACTACCAGAATCTCTAGAGTCTTCTAGTAATAATACTGCAAATAGCTCCTTAAAGATTAAGGAAATTAGCTACTTCTGGCCTAATTTAAAAGACAATATCACTGTTAAGTAATTAAATAACTAAGTATACTATAAGAATATTAATGTCTTTGCTAACTATATATATAATATTATTCAGTACTAAGATAAGAAAGCTATTTAATTAAATATTTAGGATTATCTATATAGTACTGCCCTTAATTAATTTATCTCTTAGCTTAGTAAAATAGAAAAGAGATATCTTTATTAATCTTTAATAGCTGAAGACTGGTTAGACCAGCTTGTCAAAAGATTTAAACCCAATCCTGCAGTAGTTTTTAATAAGCTGAATACTATATTATTTAGATATAATAATATCTTAGCTAGTTATATGCCTTAGACATTTGCTGAGAAAGTTATCTGTTATATCTGTAATACAGAAATATATGACCTGTTTAATTAAATAAACATGATTTAGAATTAATTAGACTTCCAATTACAGCAGTATATTTTCTAATCATAATCTAACACTACTATAATACTATTCCTTTAACAACTGAAATATTAGGAATACATATAGCAGAACCTGGTACTATCCTATCAGTCCTGTGCCAATCAAAAGTAAAACAATCAGTATTATAGTAAATCATATTAACCTAATTTCTAAAGAGCCCAAGTTCCCGGTTACTATTCTAATAGATCCTATACTAACTAGTACAGACCTAACCAGTATTATTAACTGTTCCCTACCAATAAGTATCCCAACCAATACCCTAATTAGTATTGGTATAGTTAATAACCATACTATCAATACTAATCTATATGGCTGAATCAATGCCAAGTCAATCCACAAAGGCAAGCGCTGAATAATAATAGTAACCAGAATAACTAAGTACAAGTCCCAAGACCTGGTCAATTACTGCTAACTGATAAACCCGCCAACTACAGTAATCCATATCCAGGGACATGGAATACTTAAGGATATTAATAATAAAACCAGCTATAAGTACAGTTAAATTATCTATAAATATCTTATTAATCTTAATCTTAATAATCTCTATAGAATCTAGCTTATACTGCTGAGGCCTCTAAATCTGGTCCTTCTTAATTGGATAGCAAGCCTAATATTAAACCTGGAACTGATATCCAGCAGTCCCTGTAAGAGCCTGATAATCCAGATTCTTAATTATTTGATGAGTACTATAAACCTGATGATCTATTATACTATATCTAGGAAAACCCGATTGACTATAATAATATAGATAGTTAAGATAATAACTATAAAGTCTATTTAGCTTATGCTGATTTAGTTACTGATAACTTAATTATCTTTATCTATTGCCAGTATAGCAAGAAGTTTATATCTAATAATAGTCTCTATAAGTATCTGCCTACCTATCTAAAGAATAGTAGTAACCTGTCTTTAGTTATTCCTACTGTTATCACTTTATATACCTAAATTATCAAGTCAGATCATAGCCTAAATAATAATTTACTAATTAAGTAAGGCCTTAAATTATGGTATTATACTATTACTTATATTAGACTTAATACTACTAAGAAGTATCAAGAAGTCTGTCTTGATACCAGTTACTTATTAACTATTATTAATACTGAGTTTGCTAGATAGATCCCTGATTCTGATATTAGCAATAATAATCTAATTACTGTTAGTAATATTAGTTCTTGCTATACTATATCTAAATATATATTATTTAATATATATATTCCTGGTTATCTAGATAATAATAATACTTTTATTAAGATTAGAATTTATATTTATCTAGTTAATAATCTCTATACTAATTTACTAATTAGTATAGATATCCTTAGCTAAGAAGGATTTATTCTTAACTTTAATAATTATATTAGTACTATATATATCTGTTAGAATCTATACTTCTCTATTATAGTCTAACTGAAGCCTAATTATCTCTAATCAATATCTATATATACCAGTTATTAGATAATTATATCTGGACACTCCAAGAGTTATCTATCTATAAGAATTAGAGCTAAGTTACCTAACTATAATCTTGTCTTTAAATCTTCTGATTACTTAGGGCTTACTATCTATACTTATCTAGTTAATTCAGACTTCTTATTTATTAAGACTATTAATAAATCTAGTTAACCTGTCACTATTAGCTATTATACTTATATTGGATACCTGGCTAATACTAATTTTATAACAGCTTACCAGGTTAAGAAGTAAGCTACTGAATTAGCTTAATCTATACTCAATAATCTTAAACTGCCTATATTGCCATACAGTTCCTATTCTTATTAATCCTGATTCCAGCCTCATAATTGTGCTGAGCGTTATCACAGGTATCTGGTCCGGTATCAGTATCAACCATTATACTTCTATTATTGTTATGTTGAACAAGAGTTTGCCAGAGCAATGAAAGCCACTATCAAGCACACTGGAACCTGATCTCAATCTAGTAGCTAATCCAGTTCCTTTACTGGTATGGTTTTACCAGGTAAAGACTCAATGGTTTCACTAGATAAAGACTCAGCAATTTTATTAAATAAGAGCAGTGCTCTGAATCTATTAGGTTAAATATCTGATAATAATACTATACTGTCTAACAGTATTACTGTCTATAGCATTAATCTTACTATAGTTACCAAGTTTATAGAGCTCCTTAATTAATTTAATATATAGGGCACTAAAGATTATATAGATACTGTAAATATATCTTTTAATCAATAGTTAGAAGTCCTATTAAAGAAAGGCTGGAAATTATAGCTTTCTAAACTAAAGATTTATTATATTAGACCTAAAGACTAAGTATATATTAATTATACTTTTAATCCCTTAAAATATTAAGGTAAGCTTAGTTAAGCTTTTAGATATACTTCTTCAGCTTATCCAGTCTTTATTATATAGAGGTATGTCAATAGTAAAGAAAAGGGACAAGTTATTATTGATCTAAAAGACACTAATAAAGAGGTTATACTAGATTTATATTCTATATTTATACAGGAGAATATAGTGAATATAATATAAGACTATTAATTTATATTAGTTATAGATACCTACAAGTTCTTTTATCAATAGCCTATTAAGCTAGAGTACTATAACTGGCTTGCTATTATTAGCTACTGTAAACAGAAAGTATTTAAATCACTATTATAGATTTTATTAACTCAGTTTCTTATATATAATGTTAGATAGATATATATCTCAAAAATTTCAAACAGTTTTGTTATATATATATAGATAATATAATTATTATCTTATATACCCTTAATAAGCATCTATACTATCTTGAACTGGTATTTCAGAAACTTAAGTCTTTAAATATCTGTCTTAAAGTATCTAAAATATTTCTTGATTTTCTATCAGTCTAACTACTTAGATAATAAGTTAATACCTTAGGCTTATTAATACTAGAGAAAAAGATTGAAGCTGTATATAATCTTATTTTTCTACAGATACTAAAGGATCTGGAAATCTATTTAGAACTTATTGGATACTTCCGCCACTATATTAAGCAATATATATAGAAAGTTAAAACACTCCAGGAATATAAAATATTGCTACTGAAAGATAGTCCTAAGTCTGGTTAACCACACTGTTATTAGTCAGAGACTATATCTATTCTAAAACCAACTGCTAAAGAACTTAAAGTATTTAATAAGCTTTAGTTTAAGTTTACTAGTCCTAAGTTTCTTGCCCATTTTAATCCTGATATCCAGCTATATATTAATCTTAATATATTAAAGTATAGACATAGTACTATTATATTCTATCTAGCTGATTATTAATAATATATAGACCTGACTAAACTATTTTCTTGAATTGTAATTAGACCTGTTCTATTCCTAAGCTAACTGCTAATCTTGGCAGAGAAGAATTACTGGCTAATAGAACTTAAAGTATCTTGTTTTATATAGGTACTGCATAAGATATACTATCTAATATATGCTTTTAAGCTCCCTATTATTATATATATTAGTTATTCAGTAACTGTTACCATTACTTAATAGAGCTTGTTAAATATAGTTATACTTAAATAGCTTAATCTTTAGTTAATCTGAGCTTCATAATATATTTAATAATATTAACTAAAGATATTTTATAAGCTGGACTTATCTAATACTGTTATAGATACACTATCCTGTCTCTCTATTAGCTTAATAAGAATAAAGATATTTAAAGTCTATAAATTAGATCTTAATAAGCTTATAATTACTAGCTATACTTTTGCTGGTTCTACTATTAAGTTATTAGATAAATTTAAACAGCAAGTTTATAATAGCTATAAGAATAATATATATATATAGTAAATTCTTGATATTTTATAATCTAATTTCCTGATATTTACTGGACCTGTACCTGATAGGTCTATCTCTACTGATTATAGATCTGATTAAACTGTTCCTTAACCTGTTTACTTACTAACTAATAGATACTTAATTCCTTATTTTAAGAATAATAGACTATTATACATGATCAAGCATCAAGTCTACAATAATAATATTATTAAAGAACTATAGTTATACATTCCTCACTCTATAGTCTAATTCTTATTCTAGATAATCTATAATAATCAGAACTATCAAGGTCTTGCTAAGTATATAGATATACTGCAAGATCTTACTATATTCTAGATCTGCAAGAATCTTACTAAGTATATTAAGCACTGTCCTATCTATCTCTATAATAATATATATTAATACCTGTCTTATAGCAGTCTATATTTAATTATTGTACTACCAGTCCTGTTCCACACTATTATCCTGGACTTTATAGTTACTCTACCTGCCAATCAGGAATATGACCAGCTATTGGTCATTGTTAACAAGTTTACTAAATATATTAGGCTAATTCCCAGTTATACTGACTAGTCTTTATCTAAATAGAAAGAATAATTTATTAAGTATTTTTAAGCTTATAACTAGGGTATCCCAGTATAATTTATCTTTAATAAAGATTCACATTTTATGTCCGGCTTCTGACAAGATCTATTCAGAAAGCTAAACACCAAATAACACTACTTAACTGCCTACTATTCTTAAACTAACAGACAAACAGAATATATTAATTAAACTGTTAAGATTATGATTTAATATCTTACTATCTTCTTATTATTATTATCCCAAAATGTTGAATAGTTAAGCTATATATCTTCTATCATATTAACAATCAATAGCTTACCTAATATCTCTACTAAGCAGACTTCTTATAAGCTGCTTTTCAGTATCAATATAAGGCAGCTATAGAGTCTAGTTCATTATCTTATTAGCAAGCAGGACTTTACTCTTAGGTTTAATACTAAAGAGATAATAAAATTCACTACTGTCCAGATAAAGTATATCTATAATAGATATTACTAACCTATCAAGTTCAATATCAATAACTATATTTACCTTCAACTATACCGCGGTTATACTATCCCGACTACTTGTCAAGGTTATCCTGTCAAGTTCCAAGGTCAATATGCAGGACCTTTTAAAGTCATTGAATGAATAGATCGCCTGGCATACCAATTAGAACTACCGAGCAATTAGCATATACACGACATTGTCTCAGTAGCTTAACTTAAACCCACACCAACTGCCGATCCCTTTAGGCGTGAACTTCATCAACCTCCTGCAACCATTAATGATCAATTCCCTACTGATACTGACTGTTAGGAAGTTAAGAAGCTTATCAATCAGCATACTGTCTGATTAGGCTGCAATAGAACTAAATACACTGAATATTTGGTTCGCTAGCTCAGTTATGGACCTGAGGATGATACCTGAATACAGCGTGAAGCATTAATGGAAGGTTATAAGAATCTCATTGATAATTATAACCGCGATAATCGCTAATAGCTCTACTTTTCTCTTATACTACTATATTAACAAGGACGTTGACTTTTATTGTACCCCCAAACTGTTGCATTCCGTTCGCTATCGCTCCCGTTCCTTTCTGCCTGCCTTGCTGTACCGCCCCTTTCACCGCTTTGTATGTAGAACTTAGCAACATCCCGCTCCTGCAGCTTGAAGAAAGGAATCATTCCAGACCATAATCAGAACCACCCAACAAGAAGTATGTCTTAATTAGGATTAGTATAGAGAGAGATATAGATTTTTAATTAATTAGTTTAGTTTTAAGACTATTAGAATATTATTAAAAATACTATTCTATGATATATTTAATCATTTTAAACTATAAAGAGACTTATTTAGTAAATATATATAGTTCTATTTTTAATAGTTCTTTTAAACAGTATATATAGATGAACTTAACCTAATATAATTTCAGTAATAATATAGTAGTAGAGATAGAATTAAATAATTTAGATTTAAATTATTTTATTATAACTTTAGTTGAGTATTTTTATTAAGCTTTAGTAATTTAATTAGTCTACTTATCTTTTAGCTATACTGATTTTAGCTTATCTTTACTATATCTTACTAATTTATATATTTCTATAGTAACTTTATAATCTTGATTTTTAATAATTTATTTCTAGTAGATTAAGTTATATTATTCCATAGTAATATACTTAGAAGCTTATTAGTAATCTAAGCACCTAGCATAAGTATAATTATATAGTCTGTAGTCTATAATTAGAGCCTTATTTTCTTTATTTTTAATAATTTAAATTAGTTAATGTTGAACTGGAGATCATGTGATCCAACATCATGTGATGATATATCATGCAATCTTGATCATTCTATGTATGATCTATGTATTTCTATACATTTCTATCTTATACTTGAGATGCTATTTTTATTATATGTTGTAGACCTAAGGTCTATATCTATTTAATATAAATAGGCCTATTCTATAGACTAGATTAATTTATATTAATTTAGATTAATCAGATTAAAGCAGTTTAGTTAATCTTATTTTATTATTCTATAGTTATATCTATTTAGTTAATTTATTCTATAGATTTTATTTAATATTTACCTATTTGTTACAGACCCTTGTCTAGCGCCCTTATCAGAGGCGGAGAACCAAGGCAGAATGATAGGCTGAGGTGACACCAAAGTCAAGAAACACCCACCATGCTACTTATGTCAGACCTGACAGCAGACATCACGTGACGCGCCAAATGGTATACAACTGATTATTAAATAATATACAAATCAGTATACTGTATATCATATATATATTACTGGTATACCAATCCAGCTACCACTATATCCCAAGGATAAATGTATAAGGATACTTATTTATATACTTAGTTCTTTATAATTAATCTAGATTATTATTTAGGATATATCTTTAATATTAAGTTAGTAATTGACTTATTTATACTTTCTTAATTATTAAGTATATATACTTAATAAGTCTGGTTTTTTAGACTTAAATTATTTACAGAAAATTATTATATATTATTAGATCTTAGATTAGATTATACTATTAGATTCTAAATAAGAATTATACTTAGAATTATCTTAGATTTATTACTTAAATATAGTAATATTATAATATAAGATAGCTAATATCTATAAAGCTCTTATCTAAATATCTAGATATAATATATTAATTACTAGTCTATATAAGTCATCTTATATTAACTTAATAATACTATAGTATCTATTAATAAAGTAAATTCTAGAAGTTTAGTAACTAGTTAAATAA